>NC_042615.1:218477538-218777538 GCF_901001135.1 Rhinatrema bivittatum | reverse complement strand
TTTTCTAAACTAACCTGTGACATGTCAGGCTATGGAAATAGCTTCTAACACAGCTTTTTATTGGGTTCAGTGAGGTGAACGTTTTGTTACTTGACATGTGGGTGCTATTACAGTCATCAGTAAATATACTCTGACCTATACATTTCTGACGTGATTTTCTACTACAAGTGAAGGCATGACAACATCCTATTCCCAATCAACCTTCAGATAGTCATAACAGCATCCTTGTTTAACCTTCCCCAGCAGCTAACATAACCAGCATGACAGCCCAAGAGTTGACTGTATGCTTTGTTAGGTATAGTAAGGCTCAGCTGTGTATGGTAGTGTGGAGCCCCAATGAGATATTCTAGCTTCCAATGACCTGTGATAAATTTTGGATTGCCACTATCTTTGAAATCTGCTTTCCAAAAGGATGTAAGTGAAGGGCTGGTAATTGAGCGCTTCGAAGTCAGTACTGGCTCAGAAACAGCCGAGGCAGTGCTGTCACCTGTGTTTTTGCAGGCCCATGTGACATTATGCATCCGATGTACATGTCGATATCTTCAGAAGCACATGGATGTCAGCTAGGAAATAAGGCTGTAACATGTGGAGTCTGTGATTGATGATTTTAAGTGTCAAATTGTAGCTTCAAGTTGTGCCTTTAAGCATCTGAGGTACATGTGATTTATATGATTTCAAGAGCACTTGGCTCCATGTCCTAGGCCCTGCTGGAGTTCCATTATGCCAAGGCTACTATCTTGCCAAAATTGTGTACACATATTGACAACAATAACATAAAAATAGTGACATACATATATAAAAACTAAAATAGTGTGCACATATTATAACATACAAAATTAAATGATATATGCATGAATGAAATGAAATGCACCCTTATTTATAGACTCTTTTTTATGTATATAAGAAAGTGCTTCACTGAACTAATTGCAGTTGTATATGTATATGTGTGCTGCTTGGCACAAAGGACCAAGGCATATGGTAAAAATCAAGTGATGAATAGTTTAGATTATCTGTGCATACTGAGCACAAAGGACACAGACACACAGTGGAAGAAGGTTGTGGTTACAATGAAAAAAACTAAATACCTATTCTTAATACATTTCTTCAATTGTGTGAGATTCAGTGAGCAGTCATCACAAATTGTTAATCTTGACAGAACAACTTGGTGTTAAAATCTATTAGAAAAATAAAATAAACCAAAGTATACCAACGGTCTTAAATTACATTTAAAAAGGAAAAAGATAAAAAAATCATTTATAAATTAAGAAAAATAAAAATGAAAAAATAAAAAATGAATAATAAAAATATGAATAATAAAAATATGTCACAGGAAAACATATAAATATTATTTACAAAGTAATAAAAACTCATTGTATGCTACCTTAAAAAAGACCCAGGATGAATGGTATAGATAACAACCTTAGGGCCTCATTTTCTAAGCGGCTCGCACGCGTTAAGGGACGTTTCGCACACGAAAAGTCCCTTATCGCGTGCGATACTAGCATGGGGGCGGAGTCGGGGCAGAGTCAGCCCCGGAAGAGGAGGAGTCGGGGCGTCACCGGGGCCGACTCTGCGCCGACGCCACGGACAGCAAAAAGGTAAGGGCCTTTTCAGTGCCTATTTCGCGCCCAACAACTACACCTTCTATGGGGCCTCATTTTCGCGGTGCGATTGCTGCCGGACCCCTCCCCCCCCCCCCCGCTTCGGTCCCCGCCCCCCCGTTAGCGCGATTTTCTAAAGTATCGCAAGCCTGCGATACTTTAGAAAATGAGGCCCTTAGTGCTGTTGATATAGTAAACCCCGCATATATTGTTTCTTCATACGGAGCCACAAGCTGGTACTCAGGCATGATTGTAAATCTGTCTGTAAAAAATGATTCAAACTGAAAATCTTTGCTATTAAAATGAATGACAATAAGGGAGCTAAGCATAGCAGTTTTTTTGTCTCCAGTGTGATTTAAAATACAATTAAGGAAAGTGCTGACAACATATTGTAAACGGTCAAAATATCTCTACTAGATGGAATAGAGTGTAAATCACCAGGAAAATGTCTTAACTCACTATTGTAGGTAAACTCCTTTCCCGTATTTAAATCGCCATTCTTAACACAGTAGTAGACTGTAAATGTAAATCTTAAATGAGTATCTTGCGATCAAACTAAAAAACCTCATATTTAAAACTGCCAAAAAGATCTTACCTTCAGCACGTACTGAGATGAAAACTGGGACCAATGCTGTCAGGGGTATTTAACCTTAGGGGCAGATTTTAAAAAAGTACGCCCGTGCGTACTTTTGTTCGTGCGACCGGTGCAAACAAAAAGTACACCAGATTTTAATAGATATGCACGTAGCTGTGCGTATCTTTTAAAATCCAGGGTCGGCACACGCAATGCTGCACACACTGAACCACGCAGCCTGCCTCTGTTCCCTCCAAGGCTGCTTCGAAATCGGAGCAGCCTCGGAGGAAACTTTCCTTCCACCCCCCGCACTTTCCTCTACCTTCCCCTACCAAACCCACCCCCCCCCCCAACCCTATCTAAACCCCCCCTACCTTTGTTTGAAAAGTTACACCTGCCTACTCGCGTCGCCGGCGGCCGGGCCTCTGCCACGCCCCCGAAATGCCCCCGGGCCGGAACCACGCCCACAGCCCTGCCCCCGGTTGACACGCCACCACAACACACCCCCTAACAAGCCCCGACACGCCCCCTCAGGAAAGCCCCGGGACTTACACGCGTCCCGGGGCTTGTGCGCGCCGCCAAGCCTATTCAACATAGGCTCGGCGCGTGCAGGGGAGCTTGGGGCAGGTTTTCGGGGGGTACACGCATATCTTATACGCGTACCCCTTTGAAAATCTGCCCCTTAGCGTTTTTAGAAAGCCTGCCAAAAAAATAACCAGTTCAAAGTGGTCGCAGCGCCGGCCATCCATTGCTCCTACCATGTGACAGGGTCTGACCAAATGCACTGGTAGCCCCTGTGACATAGTAGGTCAAAGGCTATCGGTACCATTTTGATGTGAGGCAGGCCTGACAGCCCGACGACACGGAGGGAGAAATCGCTCGCGGGACCCCGCTGGACCACCAGGGATGTTAGTAAGTCTTAGGGAGGGATCGGGATGGTGGGAAGGGGGGTTGTATTATAGTAAATTTTAATGCTTGGGGTGTTTTTTTATTTAAAAAAATAAAATGTGCCCCTCCCCCCATACAAACCCGAAAAACAAAATTTCCCCAAAGTTCGGGGAAAATCCGATTTGGGGTTCGGGACCCCCGACCCACGACGAATTAGGCAATTTCGAAAAAATTGCCTAATTCGTGATAAACAAATGCACATCTCTAATGGTGACTATCAATTGTGATTGATCAGGTTCAAATAGGACATGTGATCAAACTATTAAAAATAATTGGGCGGATTTTAAAAGGCCCGCGCGAGTAAATCCTTCCAGATTTACGCGCGCAGGGCCTTCGCGCGCCGGCGCGCCTATTTTGCATAGGCCGCCGGCGCGCGTAAAGCCCCAGGATGCTCGTAAGTCCCGGGGCTTTCGAAAAGGGGAGGGAGGGGGCGTGTCCGGGGGCGTTCCCGAAACAACGCAGCTTTTCGGGGGTGGGCCCGGGGGCATGGCGCCGGCCCAGGGACATGGTTGAGGCCTCCGGACCAGCCCCCGGGACCGGAGGACGGAGCGGGGCTGCCGGCCGACGCGTGCAAAGGTAGGGGGGGGTTTAGGGCCGGGGGGTGGGTTAGGTAGGGGAAGGGAGGGGAAGGTGGGGGGAGGGAACAGGCAGGCCGCGCTGGGCTTGGCGCGCGCAGGTTGCACAAATGTGCACCCCCTTGCGTGCGCCAACCCCGGATTTTATAAGATACGCGCGGCTACGCGATCGTGCAAGTATTTAAAATCTGCCCCAATATATGTAAACAAACTATTAAAATTAACCCGGTGGTGTATAAAATCCAACCGCTCTAAAATGAAACTAAAAAACCTAACTAAAAAATGAAGTAAATCCGCTCTACAATAGAACCAGGGGGTTCTATAAAAAACTAATGGTGTAAAGATAAGGATAAAAACATGAATGTCGATAAACACGCAAGCCCAAATATTGACAGAGGGGCCAAGCGTATACGCATTGATAATGGAGATAATGTAAATCCTTCAGCACCCCCTTTCAGCACAGTCCACAATGATCCCATCCAAAAAAAGGCTGTATATCAGGTTTTTCAATTAGGGAAAATTTGTAAAAAAGACTCATCGAAACTAGATGCACAAGAAAGGAAATGGGACACGACGCCAGTGAGGGGGAGAGGAAGAGGAAGAAGGAGAGGCAGGGGTCAATACAACCCTTATCAGAAAACAACAGTATACTAAAGGAGGATAATCGAGTTATTAATATCTCCAACAGAACATTGAACACAGAAGAAATAGCGATTCTGAACAAAGGGATATCCTTTGTACCAACTGCTACATATGCTTTCAGAACTAGGATAGAATTATTCAAATTTACAAGGAAATTAAAAATCATAGATATTTTTTCAACCAAACCCACTATGTCTGACCCCTCTATTGGAAAACCCACAAGTAAATGGATGCCTAGTGGACCACCCAACCCTGTAATACACACTTTTGAAACACTCATACTTAAAGAAGTTTTAGAGAAGGAAGAAAAATGCAAATATAAACATAACATTACCTTACCAGAAATAAATGCTATTAACAGTCTGAGTAAAGACAAAACAATAATCATTAAGCCGGCAGATAAAGGCGGTGCTATAGTTGGTATGAATAGATCAGACTACATAGACAACTCTCTGACACTAATTTCTATAAAAAATTTAATGAAGATCCAATGAAGAATATCAAAAAAGAGATAGATACAATTCTCAATATAGCTGAATCATCAAAATATCTTACCAAAAAACAGATTTCCTTCCTCAGGGTTGAACATCCAGTGATGCCAGTAATGTATACATTACCAAAGATACACAAGTCCACAACAAATCCATCAGGCAGACCCATCATCTAAGCAAATGGATCACTCTTAGAACCTCTATCCACATTCATAGACACCTTTCTACGACCGCATGTCCCAAATACGCCGTCATACGTTAGAGACTCAGCCCATATGATCAATATTCTCATGAATACATCATTTAACAATAATGATATTATAATGGTCACATTGGACGTAGATTCTCTATACACTAACATTCCTCAAAATAGTGCAGTAGAGATCATTGAGCAAACTATTCATGGTAGAAATACAAACACAACGCATTCCAAATCAATTGATTATCGAGTTGGCCACCATTGCCTTAACCAAAAACTTTTTCGCCTTTGATCAGCAATTTTATCTACAAATTAAGGGAGTACCCATGGGATCAACCATGGCCCCTTCTGTTGCAAACCTGTACGTTGCTAATTTTGAAAAGATTTTCCTTGCACACCACAGATATGAAAATAACATTGCACTATGGAAAAGATACATTGATGATGCTTTCCTAATATGGAAAGGCAATATCAATGAGCTCTTAGATTCGACAATTGGCTAAATAATCTTGATGACAACCTGAAATTCAAAATACAATATGATACCCAAGAAATTGCTTTTCTAGATATTTTAATAAAAAATACTCCTGCTGGATTTGAGATGGACATACATAGAATACCTACAGATACAAACTTTTAACCTTTGATAGCTGTCACAACAAATCTCCTTTACGCATCTTACCATATAGTCAATTTCTTCGTCTCAAAAGATTATGTACAGACGAAACAACATTCATGAAAAGATCGGTAAAAATGAAAAGCAGGTTTCTGGAATGAGGATACCCAAGAGAATGCATTCACAATAGCTTTTCGAGAGCGTGTGTACAAGAACGTTCTGAATTGCTAAAACCCTGAGTTAAATCTATGAGGAAAGATAAAATCATTTGCCCTCTAACATTCACAGGTTTATCCTATGATATTACCAAAATTATCAGAAAACACTAGCATGTTCTCCAGTTACTTCCAGCTTTCCAAGGCAAGGAAGTTATGGTGGCTCTCCAGAGAGACACATATCTGAGCTTGTGGCCAGTTAAGTTGAATTTTTAGTTTGTTAGCCATAATATATACTGATTTCTTGCTGACATTGTTGTATTTTCTGCTTCATTTCCTCTGTTTTTGCCTGATTTGAAATCTTTATATATTTTTAGGGATGTGAATTGTTTTTTGACGATTTAAAATATCGTCCGATATATTTTAAATAGTCAAAAATCGTTAGAGGTGCGATACAATAGGAATTCCCCCGATTTATCGTCAAAAATTGTAAATCGGGGGAGGGGGAGGGGAAGGGGGAGGGCGGGAAAACCGGCACACTAAAACAACCCTAAAACCCACCCCAACCCTTTAAAATAAATCCCCCACCCTCCCGAACCCCCCCAAAATGTTTTAAATTACCTGGGGTCCAGTGGGGGGTCCTGGTGTGATCTTCCACTCTCGGGCCACGGCTGCATTAATAGAAATGGCGCTGGCGCTACCTTTGCCCTGTCATATGTCATATGACAGGGCAAAGGTAGAGCCGGCGCCATTTTGGTTCCTGTCCCCCGAAGTCACGAGCGCAGGAGATCACTCCCGGACCCCCGCTGGACCCCCAGGGACTTTTGGCCAGCTTGGGGGGGCCTCCTGACCCCCACAAGACTTGCCAAAGGTACAGCAGGGGTCCAGGAGTGACCTCATGCACTAGGGCCGTATTGCAAAATGGCGCCGGCCATACAGGGCAAAGGTAGCACCGGCACCATTTCTATTAACGCAGCCGTGGCCTGAGAGTGGAAGATCACACCGGGACCCTCCCACTGGACCCCAGGTAATTTAAAACATTTTGGGGGGGTTCGGGAGGGTGGGGGATTTATTTTAAAGGGTCGGGGTGGGTTTTTGGGTTGTTTTAGTGTGCCGGTTTTCCCGCCCTCCCCCTTCCCTTCCCCCCTCCCCCGATTTACGATTTTTGACGATAAATCGGGGGAATTCCTATTGTATCGCGCCTCTAACGATTTTTGACGATTTAAAATATATCGGACGATATTTTAAATCGTCAAAAAACGATTCACATCCCTAAAAATATATAAAGATTTCAAATCAGGCAAAAACAGAGGAAATGAAGCAGAAAATACAACAATGTCAGCAAGAAATCAGTATATATTATGGCTAACAAACTAAAAATTCAACTTAACTGGCCACAAGCTCAGATATGTGTCTCTCTGGAGAGCCACTTGAATGATTTATTTTATTTCTATATAATAGTTCTTGATGACCCCCTGCAGTGCCCTGTAAGGCACTAGACCAAAAGGCTTCCAGCCCTCTTTTTTTAACTTAATCAACAGTTATTTAAATACATAATAGTAAGGATTCTAAAGACTCTAGCTAGAAAAAATATATAGAGATTACAAATCATGCAAAACCAAATGAAATGCAGCAGAAAATATACAATGTCTATATTATGCCTAACAAATTAAAAATTCAACCTAACTAGCCACAAGCTCAGGTATGTGTGTCTCTGGAGAGGCACATGAACAATTTATTTTACTTCTATATTGTAGTTCTTGATGGCCTCCTGCAGTGCTTTGTGAATCACCAGACCAAGAGGCTAACAGCGCTTTTTTTTTTTTAAACTTAAGCAGGCTAAGAGAAAATTTTGAAAGAAGTTTGCCATAGAGGTAAACACAACTAATAAAACCTTTTTCAAGTACATTCAAGGCAAAAAGCCTGTGAGGGAGTCAGTTGGGCTGCTAGATAACCCAGAGATAAAAGCATTGGTCAGAAGGACAAGAAACTAGCAGAAAAAATATTAATTATTTCCCTCTCTCATCACCGAGAAGGATGTCGGGGTCATACTCATACCAGAAACATTTTTTTGAAGGTGATGGCTCTTAGTTACTAAATACTAGAGATGTGCTTCGGATAAAAATCTCATGTCGGGCTTCATTTCTGGCTCCCCCCCCCCCCCCCCCCCCCCGCGGGAATTTCATTTTTTCGGCAGTTCAGGGGTTTTTTTTTTCAGGGGCCCCAATTTTCGGCTTAGTGTGCCCTATCAGGAGTTAGCACGCACTAACAGGAGTTAGAGCATGCTAACTAAAAAATGAATTTTTTTCTGAAATTTCGGAAAAAATTCAATTTTTTTCAGTTCTCCTGAACCATTCCAAATTAGGCAATTTTGTTGACATTGCCTAATTTGGGAAAAACAATTGCACGTCCCTACTAAATAGAATCACTGTGAAACTGGAGAATATAATAACTCAGACTGGCAAACTAAAGAATAACAAATCACTGGAACTGGATGATATTCACCCAAGAGTGCTGAAGAAACTCAAAATTCAAATTGTATACCTGTTTCTGGTGATTTGTAATCTAATATTCAAAACAGCCTTGGTAGCAGAAGACTGCAGGGTGACCAATATGATGCCAAGTTTTAAAAAGAATTCCAGGGTTGTTCCAAAAAAACTGTAGAACTGTGAGATCATGATGCTGGGCAAAATGGTAGAAACTACTCTTAAAAACAAAGGTGTGCTTACAATTACAATTGCCGTATGTTTTAGTAAAGTTTCTTTCTTTCCTTAAAAACTTCCCTACTCTTGTTCATAATAGAATGTATAGATCCAACATATAGCTTATTAGGACCAGTGAGGCAGGATGTTAAAATTGCTGGAGATCAAAGCCAGACCTTGGGGTTGTGGGCTTTGTCCCCTGCACAGAGATCTGTACATTGAAGAGAGTGCTGCTGTGCTCAAGCAGTGCCCACTAATAAATCTTTGAACATGGATGCCCCCTTCCCACATAATACACCACTTGATCTACAGCTAGCCTTGGGTGGTGTTGGAAGAATGTGGATCTCAATGAGGGACCATCTTTTTATTTTCCATATGTATGGATGACTAGATTTTCACATTTATTGACACATGGAAATCTCCAGCAATGGATTTTCCGTGGGTTTAGAATTATTTTGAGTGCTGGTTAGGTTTCTGTTTCCTACAGGGAATTTGTCTAGAGCTATATATATGAGTCACAAGTGAAAGACATCAGTCAGAGGTGCTAAGGAGAGGCAACAAGGGTGGAGGCTTTCCAGGTGGAAAGGGTGTTTGCCTTTTCTTTTGGAAGTGTAAGTTGCTCTCTCTATCTAGTGCACTGAATGGTTCAGGAAGGTTACTATTCCAGTCATTAGATATTAGGGATGTGAATCGTTTTTTAACGATTTAAATTTTCATCCGATAATTTTAAAATCGTCATTAATCGGTAAGGGACTCGATACAATAGGAATTCCCTCGATTTATCGTGAAAAATTGTTAAATCGAGTACGGGAATTATTTGGGGGGAGGGCGGGAAAACCGGCACACCAAAACAACCCCTAAACCCACCCCGACCCTTTAGAACCAATCCTTTACCCTCCCCCACCCTCCCAAACCCCCCCAAAATGTTAAATTACCTGGTGGTCCAGTAGGGGGGGGGGGGGTCCCGGCGCGATCTCCCGCTCTCGGGCCATCGGCACCATTTTGGCTACCACTGATAAAAATGGCGCCGATGGCCCGATAAAAAAACCCACCCAGACCCTTTACAAATTACCCCTTTGCTTCTCCCACCCTCCCGACTCCCCCAAACACCTTTTACATGTACCTGGTGGTCTAGCGGGGGGTCCGGGAGCCATCCCTTCAATCATACCCTCGGTGCCGGTGCTGGCTGGTTTCAAAATGGCGATCGACTGCCAGTATGGCGCCGATCGCCTTTGCCCTCACTATGTCACAGGGAGCGACGGTCGCCCTGTGACATAGTCGCTCCCTGTGACATAGTGAGGGCAAAGGCGATCGGCGCCATTTTGAAACCAGTCCGGCACCGAGGGTATGATTGAAGGGATGGCTCCTGGACCCCTCGCTAGACCACCAGGTACATGTAAAAGGTTTTTGGGGGGGTCGGGAGGGTGGGAAAAGCAAAGGGGTCATTTGTAAAGGGTCGGGGTGGGGTTTTTTTTTATCGGGCCATCGGCGCCATTTTTATCAGTGGTAGCCAAAATGGCGCCGATGGCCCGAGAGCAGGAGATCGTGCCGCCCCCCCCCCCCCCCCACTGGACCACCAGGTAATGTAACATTTTTTTGGGGGGGGGGGTTCGGGAGGGTGGGAGAGCAAAGGGGTCATTTGTAAAGGGTTGGGGTGGGTTTTTTTTTTATCTGCTCAGGCCTCACTAAAAAATTAACTATATGAATTGGAATCGGAACAGATTCCAATTCACATCTCTAACGATCCGATTTTTTTCCTCTCCATCCGAACCTGATCGTTAAAACGATCGGGCACACGATTCACATCTCTATTAGATATAAGATTCTTGTACAGAAATCTTCTGCACGAGCCAGGTACATGTGCATTTTAAAAAGGAGGTAGAGCAGCTTTTAAAGTAGAACAAAGGGGAAAGCCGACAGTTGCTCAGCAGCACATGGTTCAGAGGGAGGTATCTTCAAAGGATACTAATGATGCATTAGAATTAGGGTATCCCAATAGTGAGGTTCCATTAATAAGAAAAGTAATCAAAATGCCTGTAATTAAAAACTCACTTGAGCTAAAAGATTCCAATTTATCCCTATCAATTAGAAAGCAGAATGAAAATACAAACAAAAAACACATTTTGAAATGTTTGTATGCTAATGCCAGAAGTCTAAGAAGTAAGATGGGAGAATTAGAATGAATAGCAGTGAATGATGACACAGTCTTAATTGGCATCTCAGAGACATGGTGGAAAGAGGATAACCAATAGGACAGTGCTATACCGGGGTACAAATTATATCACAATGACAGAGAGATGCATCTGGGAGGTGGGGTGGTGCTTTATGTCCGAGATGGCATAGAGTCCAACAGGATAAAGATCCTGCATGAGACTAAATGCACAATAAAATATTTATGGGTAGAAATCCATTGTGTGTTGAGGAAAAGATTAGTGATAGGATAGTGATACTACCATCCACCTGGCGAAGATGGTGAGATGGACAGTGAAATGCTAAGAGAAATTAGGGAAGCTAACTAAGGGGGTTATTTACTAAAAATTTATCACATGCATTAGGGCCTTATCGCATGCAATAAACCCCTATTGCAAGTGAAAAGGGCTCTCAACCATAACTTCACGTACTGCTATCACATTCTTTAATTCTCATTTAAAATACCACGGCATTGACTTGGCTTTTTGAATCTTCCCAGAAATGGAAGTGACATCATTTTCCAAAACAGCTGAAATTACTTAGCTGTTTTTATAAAATAAAATAGAATCTGGGGTCGGTGCGCGCAAGGGGGTGCACATTTGTGCACCTTGCACGCACTGAGCCCTGCATGTGCTGCCCGTTCCCTCCCGCCTCCCCCCACCTTCCCCTCCCTTCCCCTACCTAACCTACCCCCCCAGCCCTATGTACACCCCCTACCTTTATTCCCAAAGTTACGCCTGCTCGAGGCAGGTGTAACTCGTGCGTGCGGGCCGGCTGCCGGCGTGCCAGGTTCTGGTCCGGAGGCCGTGGCCACGCCCACCAGACTGCCCCCGGACAAGAACCACGCCCACGGGCATGCCTCGGAATGCCCCCGGATGATGCACTACCGCGACATGCCCCTGACACACTCCCGACATGCCCCCAGGAAAGCCCCGGGACTTACGCATGTCCCAGGGCTTGCGCGCACCGCCGAGCCTATGCAAAGTAGGCTTAGTGTGTGCAGGGGGGGTTCGGATAGGTTTTCGGGGCTTACACGCATACATTATGCGCGTAACCCTTTGAAAATCTACCCCACATTGGGGTAAATATTCAGTAGCTGGGTACCTGGAAAAGTTAGAAGGCTAAACTTATCCAGCTAACTTGATTGAGAAATGCAGCGATACCCAGTTATATCAAAGTTAGCTGGATAAATTAATCCAGCTAAATTTAGGATTGCTTTTGCATTCCCGGACTGCCTCTGACCTAGTAGAATATGTTTTTCACTCTACCCACCGAGTGCACATTTTCGTGCATTTGAAAACTATAAATGCTTGCACAATTGGTAAAAATTATTGCAGCGAATTGAATCTTCCTGACTTGTAATCATTTATGTTGACCTTCAATTTATGATAATTTGACACCCCCCCACCCCTTTGATTTTCCTAAAAAAAATTTGAAATACCCCAGAACCACTGAGTGTACTTTTTTTGCACGTGTACTTGTACTGTACATTTTCCTATATTATGCTGTATTTTAGTGTCTGCTTGTGGTATCTCATGGCTTAGAGCCTCTGCTATATATACATATCACTTTTTTTATTATCATTTTGTTTTTTGAGCTATTTTGGACCATTTTATCAACCACAAAATTCACATTTTTTTGCCCATTTTCATGCATTTGAGCTAGTACCATACTGTTTATTATTATGCTGACAGACAGTGTCAGCCTATGGTATCTCATGGCTTAGAACCTCTGCTACATCTACAGCTCACTTTTTTTATTCATTGTATTTTTGAGTCATTTTGAGACACTTATCAAGTATCACATGCAGGTTTCAAGCACATGAGCTTATACTGTACCATTTACTGTATTATGTTGCCATCCAGTGTTAGCCTGTGGCATTTCATGGCTTTGATTCTTGGCCACTTACAGATTACATTTTAATGACTATTATTCTGGCTTGGAGCTTCTTATCTTTTTCCTTTATCTCTTTTCATTGTTCCCTAGCACAGAGGAATTTCTGGGTGTGCTAACTTTTTGCCAAGAGATTGAGAGTTGATAAGTTTACTCTGGTTTTAGAGATTTGGAAAGGTTTATTAGCAACATACAAAATCCCACAATTCTTTTTATTTTTATTATTTATTTATTCATTTATGGTACAGTAGTTGGACAGCTGTTCCTGATGAAATCCAGGTACCAAATTTTGCAGTTCAAGGCTCCTATGCCAGGTAATTCAGCCAGAAATAGAAATAGAGTACAGCTAGAAGTCAAAGTGCTTCAGAAGAGGTACCAGGATGAGCAGAAAGAGGGAAATATTCACTGGTGCACATGCCAGCAGCTGTTCTAGTGTGTGACCATATGTGGAGCAAATCTGAATAGGGGGTGTGTGTGTGTGTGGGGGGGGGGGGGTGTAAAATTTTCAGACATATAAGTTCATCATATAATATTATTATTAGTGAAGCAATGCAAGGTCCTGAGTTCACTTTCCCAGGGGAGTGTGTACAGTAGAGGGAACAAAGGCAGATATAGCAATAATATATTTGCAATGTACAATCATGTTGCACACAGTTTCAGTACTACAGAGTATTCAAACCTTTACAGATCTTTCTCACCTCTCCTCTCTCTCTCTCTTTATCTACTTTGTTCTGTTTGCTCCTGATGGGACTTTTTTTTAGCATTTTTGTTTTGACAAAGGCTGTATTAGGTCATTTTGTGTCCCTGAATTGTGTGAAATTATTGCAGTCAGGGCCATGTGTATACAGGAAGAATAAATGAATACATGTGCAGAAAGTTATATTATAGATAGAATGATGCAGCTGTCTTACAGAAAGACATGCAAAGTCCAGAGTTCCCAGGGGAGTGTGTACAGTAGTTATAGTTATATTGTATTGCAAAACTTTTTCAAACCTGACATTTGACTCAGCACAGCTTCCCCCTTCTCTCCTCTCTCTACTTTATCTAGTGTAATTGCTCTTGCTGGTTTTAGCATTTGTTTGGCAAAGGCTGTAATTAGGTCTTTATGTGTCTTTGAGAGAAGTTACATGAAGACCCGAGTTTTGAATTTAAAAAATATGAACGTAGGGTTAGAAGTCAGGGAGAAAATGAGAGAGGTGGGACAATAGTGGGCCAAAATAAAGAAGCAATTACAAAAGCAACAAATCTATATGTTAGAAAAGTAAACAAAAATAAGAAAAATAAGAAACCTATTTGGTTCTCAAAGGAGGTGGCTAACAAAATAAAAGCAAAAAGCACAGTGTTCAAGAAATCTAAAAAAATCTCAAAAAGAGGAACACAAGGAAGAATATCTGAGAAACAGGGAGATGAAGAAAGTAATCAAGAAAGCAAAAAGTCAGATGGAAGAAAGGATTGCTAAAGAGGTAAAGCGAGGTGACAAAACATTTTTCAGAAAATCAGAGAAAGGAGAAAGGTTCGTAAGTGAAACTGAGAGGTGACAAGGATCAATGTGTAGAGAGAGACGAAGAAATGGCAGAAATATTAATCAAATACTTCAGTTCTGAGTTCACTAAAGTAGACCCTGGAGAAGGACCGTCGTTAGTTAGCAAGACTGTGGATGGAGGTGGTGCATACAAAACTCTGTTTAAAGAAGAGAATATATGGGAAGAGCTAGGAAAACTGAAAGTGGAAAAAGCAATGGGGCCTGATAAGGTTCATCCCAGGATACTGAGGGAGCTCAGAGATGTGCTAGTGGGTCCGCTGCAAGATGTGTTCAATAGATCCCTGGAAATTGGAGTGGTGCCAAGGGTTTGGAGAAGAGTGGTAATGGTGGGAGCAGAGAGGAGGCAAGAAACTACAGGCCAGTTAGTAACACCTCTGTGGTGGGAAAATTAATGGAGACTCTGCTGAAGGAAAGGATAGTGAACTATCTACAGTCAGGAGGATTGTTGGACACAAGGCAGCATGGATTCACCAGGGTAAGGTCTTGTCAGACAAATCTAATTGATTTTTTGATTGGTTGAATAGAGAATTGAATTGAGGAAAAGAGCTCAATGTGAGTTACTTAGATTTCAGCAAAGCTTTTGATACTGTTCTGCATAGGAGGCTTGTGAATAAAATGAGAAGCTTGGGAGTGAGTGCCAAGGTGGTGGCATGGATTATAAACTGGTTGATGGATAGAAGACAGCATGTCATAGAAAATTGAAGCTACTTTGAAGAGAGAATGGTGTTAAGTGGAGTGCCCCAAGGATTGGTGTTGGGACCGGTCCTGTTCTATATCTTTGTGAGCAACATTGTGGAAGGAATAGAAGGTAAAGTTTGTCTATTTGCAGATGATACTAAGATCTGCAACAGAGTGGACATGCTGGACAGAGTAGAGAGAATGAGATGTGATTTAAGGAAGCTTGAACAGTGCTCGAATATATGGCAGCTGGGATTCAATGCCAAGAAATGAAGAGTCATGCATCTGTGGTATGGTAATCCAAAAGAGCTGTATGTGATGGGGGATGAAGGACTGTTGTACATGGAGTAAGAGAGGGACCTTGGAGTGCTAGTGTCTAGCAATATGAAGATGGTAAAGCAATGTGACAAGGCGATGACTAAAGCTAGAAGAATGCTGGGCTGCATAGATAGAGGAATAACCACTAACCAAAAGGAGGTGATATTCCCCTTGTAAAGGTCCTTGGTGAGACCTCACCTGGAGTAATGTGTTCAGTTCTGAAGACTGTATCTCAAAAGGGACAGAGACAAGATGGAGGCTGTCCAGAAAAGGGTGACAAAAGTGGTGGGGGTTTTTCCATCAAATGACTTAGGTTGAAGGACCTAAATATGTATACCCTGGAGGAGAGAGGTACAGGGGAGATGTGATACAGACTTTCTGATACCTGAAAGGTTTTAATGATGCACAACCGACAAACCTTCTCTGTTGGAAAAAAATCAGAAGAACTAGGTGTCACATAATGAAACTCCAGGTAGGATGACTCAGAACCAATGTCAGGAAATATTTCTTCACAGAGAGGGTTGTGGATGCCTGGAGTTCCCTTCTACAGGAGGTGGTGAAGACAAAAATGATGAAGGATTTCAAAGGGTCATGGGATAAACACTGTGCATCCCTAAAGGCTTGAGGATGGAAATGAAGAAGATAGTGTATGGGGGTAACTTGCTAGTGTGGAGGTTACTACCCTTAACCAATAAGTTAAGGGTAGTAACCTCCCTTAAGTTTAAGTCTTCATAAAGTTGATGCAACTCCAGTAGGAGAACATCACCCTGGTGTAGCAGGAAGTGATCCTGTAGCAAGGACCTGCTCTCCAGGTGATTTATTGTCCTCTCGCACTGAAGACAAGACTCCCAGGGCTACTGCCCAGGAGGGAAGGGTTAGGCCGGCCATCATAGTTGGTGATTCGATTATTAGAAATGTAGATAGCAGAGTGGCTGGTGGACGTGAGGACCGCCTAGTAACTTGCCTGCCTGGTGCGAAGGTGGCAGACCTCACGCGTCACCTAGATAGGATTATAGACAGTGCTGGGGAGGAGCCAGCTGTTGTGGTACATGTGGGCACCAACGACATAGGAAAATGTGGGAGGGAGGTTCTGGAAGCCAAATTTAGGATTTTAGATAGGAAGCTAAAATCCAGATCCTCCAGGGTGGCATTCTCTGAAATGCTTCCTGTTCCATGTGCAGGTACCCAGAGGCAGGCAGAGCTCCAGAGTTTCAATGCATGGATGAGACGATGGTGCAGGGAAGAGGGATTCAGCTTTGTAAGGAACTGGGGAAATTTTTGGGGAAAGGGGAGACTTTTCCGAAAGGATGGACTCCACCTTAACCAGAGTGGAACCAAGCTGCTGGCACTAACTTTCAAAAAGGAGATAGAGCAGCTTTTAAACTAGAACAAGGGTGAAAGCCGACAGTCACTCAACAGTGCATGGTTCGGAGAAATGTATCCTTGAAGGATACTAATGAAACAGGAGAGTTAAGGCATCCCAACAGAGATAAAACAAACAAAAAACACACTTTGAAATGTCTGTATGCCAATGCCAGAAGTCTAAGAAGTAAGATGGGAGAGTTAGAGTGTATAGCAGCAAATGATGAGATTGACATAATTAGCATCACAGAAACTTGGTGGAAGGAGGATAACCAATGGGACAGTGCTATATCAGGGTACAAATTATATCGCAATGATAGGGAGGATCAACTTGGCGGGGTGTGGCACTTTATGTCTGGGAGGGTATAGAGTCCAACAGGATAAAGATCATACAAGAGAGTAAATGCTCAGTAGAATCTATATGGGTAGAAATCCCATGTGTGTTGGGTAAGAGTATAGTGATAGGAGTATACTACCATCCAACTGGACAAAATTGTCAGATTATGAAATGCTAAGAGAAATCAGGGAAGCTAACCAATTTGGCAGTGCAATAATAATGGGAGATTTCAATTACCACAAATTTGTAAACAAGGAGAGTCAATACAGTAACCCAATCAGTAAACTGTAGAAAGTAAGGGCAACTGAATTAAATTTAAATTATAGCCTAAGTGACGGTGTCATCAAGCCAGAAGTTGTGATTTTAACCCAAAACCCAACCAGTCTTCTAATCATTCACCATCACTGTAAAAATTATATTTATTAATTGAAAAAATATGTTTTTGTTTTTTATTATTAAATTAAAAGTCTGTCATGAACTTTCAAAATCAGTCTTTATTTATTTATTTATTTATTTATAGATTTTTCTATACCGGGGTACGTAAATAACATCACCTCGGTTTACATTCAAACAGTAATTCAGCATTGCACTTTACAATATAACAAGGTAACTAAACAAAAACAATACAGTATATAACTTTGTATTAATAGAATATAAGCAATATATGAGAGATTGTGGCAGTTAGGAAGAGTAGTTGAGGATTCAGAGACATTAGTAGACATTTAGTAGACATTAATCTCCAATGACCATGTGAAGAAGAGTTAAGTAGCAGTCTCTGTGTACAAAATGTAAACACAGCCCAACACGGCCGGTGTTTCACAGAAAAGCTTCCTCAGGGGCATATAAGTAATGTTAACACAGGAGTATTTGCCAGTTCAAGATGGACACGAAGTCTCAGAAGTTCTTTTTCATCGCACAGTGATGGTGAATGATTAGTAGACCGGTTGGGTTTTGGGTTAAAATCACAACGGCTGGCTTGATGACACCATCACTTAGGGGCAGATTTTAAATACTTGCACGAGAGCGTACTTTTGTTCGCGCAGCAGGCGCGAACAAAAGTACGCTGGATTTTATAAGATACGCGCGTAGCCGTGCGTAGCCGTGCGTATCTTATAAAATCCGGGGTCGGCGCGTGCAGGTTGCACAAATGTGCACCCCCATGCTGAAAGCAGGCGTAACTTTGCGCGTGTCGCCGGCAGCCCCGCTCCGTCCTCCAGTCCCGGGGGCTGGTCCGGAGGCCTCGACCATGCCCCCGGGCCGGTGCCACGCCCCCGGGCCTGCCTCCGAAACGCCGCAGCACGCCCCCGAAATGCCGCGTCATTTTGGGGACGCCCCGTACACGCCCCCTCCCGCCCCTTTTCGAAAGCCCCGGGACTTACGCTCATCCCGGGGCTTTACGCGCGCCGGCGGCCTATGCAAAATAGGCGCACTGGCGCGCAAGGGACCTGCGCATGTAAATCCGGAAGGATTTATGAGCGCGGCCCTTTGAAAATCCGCCCCTTAGGCTATAATTTAAATTTAATTCAGTTGCCCTTACTTTCTACTGATTTCAATTACCCCAATATTGACTGGGTAAATGTAACATCAGGACTTGCTAGAGACATAAAGTTCATGGATGTAATAAATGATTGCTTCATGGAGCAATTGGTTCAGGAACCAACAAGAGAGGGAGCTATTTTAGATTTAATTCTTAGTGGAACGCAGGATTTGGTGAGAGAGGTAACGGTGGTGGGGCCAATTGGCAACAGTGATCATAACATGATCAAATTTAAACTAATAACTGGAAGGGGGTCAATAAGTAAATCTGCAGCTCTAACACTAAACTTTCAAAAGGGAAACTTTCATAAAATGAAGAAAATAGTTAGAAAAAAACTGAAAGGTGCAGCTGCAAAGGTTAAAAGTGTTCAACAGGCTTGGACATTGTTTAAAAATACAATCCTAGAGGTGCAGTCCATATGTATTCCACGCATTAAGAAAGGTGGAAGGAAGGCAAAACGATTACCGTCATGGTTAAAAGGTGAGGTGAAAGAGGCTATTTTAACCAAAAAAAATCCTTCAAAAATTGGAAGAAAATAGAATAAAATAGGATGAAACATAAGCATTGTCAAGTTAAGTGTAAAACATTGATAAGACAGGTGAAGAGAGAATTTGAAATGAAATTGACCATAGAGGCAAAAACTCATAATAAAAACTTTTTAAAATATATCCAAAGCAAGAAACCTGTGAGGGAGTTGGTTGGACCATTAGATGACCGAGGGGTTAAAGGGGCTCTTAGGGAAGATAAGGCCATTGCAGAAAAACTAAATGGATTCTTTGCTTCCGTGTTTACTAATGAGGATGTTGGGGAGATACCAGTTCTGGAGATGGTTTTCAGGGGTGATGAGACAGATGAACTGAATGAATTCACTGTGAACCTGGAAGATGTAGTAGGCCAGATTGACAAACTAAAGAGTTGCAAATCACCTAAACCGGATCGTATGCATTCTAGGGTACTGAAGGAACTCAAAAATGAAATTTCTGATCTATTAGTTAAAATTTGTAACCTATCATTAAAATCATCCATTGTACCTGAAGACTGGAGGGTGGCCAGTGTAACCCCAATATTTAAAAAAGGCTCCATGGGCGATCCAGGTAACTATTAGGGGTGTGCATTCGTATTGACCGCATATGAAAAACACTACGCATATTTTTTTTTTTACTTAAAAAAGTGATGAGACATAAACGATCTGATTTCCAACATATCCAACATAGCTATGTTGGATATGTTGGAAATCGCGATTGTTGATCCAAAATTAAAAGTTAAACCCCTCACCTTCCTTAATCCCCCCCCCCCCCAAATACTTACCAGAACTCCCTGAACTAGCGAGGAGTGAGGACGCCATTTCTGCAATCCTCTGCGAGGAGCACGTGACGTCGGCGCCACGTCGAGTGACGCGGCGTCACGTGATTCCCCGCGGGGTCGCGCCGGAACAGCCCGTTCGGCCCAAAAGGAACTTTTGGCCAGCTTGGGGGGCCTCCTGACCCCCCCCCAAGCTGGCCAAAAGTTCCTTTTGGGCCGAACGAGGATCCCGGAAGCGACCCCGCGGGGAATCACGTGACGTCGGTGCCACGTCGAGTGACGCGGCGTCACGTGATTCCCCGCGGGGTCGCGCCGGAACAGCCCGTTCAGCCCAAAAGGAACTTTTGGCCAGCTTGGGGGGGCCTCCTGACCCCCCCCCAAGCTGGCCAAAAGTTCCTTTTGGGCCGAACGAGGATCCCGGAAGCGACCCCGCGGGGAATCACGTGACGTTGGCGCCACGTCGATTGACGCGGCGTCACGTGATTCCCCGCGGGGTCGCGCCGGAACAGCCCGTTCGGCCCAAAAGGAACTTTTGGCCAGCTTGGGGGGGCCTCCTGACCCCCCCCCAAGCTGGCCAAAAGTTCCTTTTGGGCCGAACGAGGATCCCGGAAGCGACCCCGCGGGGAATCACGTGACGTTGGCGCCACGTCGATTGACGCGGCGTCACGTGATTCCCCGCGGGGTCGCGCCGGAACAGCCCGTTCGGCCCAAAAGGAACTTTTGGCCAGCTTGGGGGGGGGTCTCCTGACCCCCCCAAGCTGGCCAAAAGTTCCTTTGATATTATTTATCTATTTTTTAATCCTCTCTACTTTACCCCATCTTGTTTGATATTATGAAGGATAGGATAACCAGATATTGCACCAAACAACTGGAAAATTTGGAAAACTATTCAGTTTGCCCCATGATTATTCTATTTATTTATATTCTACTTTTTGGCACTTCAACGAGGATTACACTCAGATACTGCTTTGAGATGTTAAAAAAGTTTTTTCTTGACATTTAAAAATCCCTAAGGGTTTATTATCTTCTGTTTCTAAGACATGCTAAGTATCAGATCTTGAGAAAGTAACAACTTTAGAGATAAGATCCAATTACCATCTGAAAGTTTTGACCTAACTGGGTTTTTGGAGAAGTCACAATCAGAGGTTTTGGATAGGGCAACCTTAATAACTATCTTTGCATAAGAAGCTGATACACCATTGGGTTCCCTGATGTGGTCAGAAAAAAATCACCATAAAAGGAAGTTGTTTTTGACTGAAAAATAAAGAGTTATTGCCATAGGAGCCAGTTTTTGTTGAAGTTTCAGTGCAAATGTGCAATCAAATTAGAAGGGAAAAATGTACAGTATTTTCTTTGACCCCATACAATTTTCTATTCTGCTTTTTGCACTTTTCACAGCACTTCAAACTGGATTACATTCAGGTACTGTAGGTATTTCCCTATCCCCAGAGGGCTTACAATCTAAGGGGATCATTTATCAAAGTGCTATATGGCGTTTTTGCATGCAAAAAATGCCTTTAACACATGCAAAAGCACCATAATGTTTGGTGTGATGCAAAGGGGAGGGTATTGGGTGGGAATTTTGGACAAGTGGGCTCAAAGTTTAGTGAAGCTGTATTGCATGGCTTTAATGTGAATTTTAACGACACCTTTTTCATTTGCATAAAGCTGTATGAAAGGGCTTTATTGTGGTGTCATGCCATTTTAAGCTCCTGGAGAGCCAGCCAAGCTATCAGGGCCCTCCTGGGGGAGAGGGAGAAAGGGAGAGAGAGATAACCTAGTCATAATACCCTCACACTAGATAGGTATTTATATCTCTATGTGAGGCTCATCTAGGTGAGGTTTAGGTATTAGTGTAGGGGTTGGGGACCACTTTGACATTCAGAGTGAGACGTATGAACAGAACAGTATACTCTTATGAAGATTTGATGTCCTTCGGAGTGAGGAAACTCACACAAAGATGAGATTTGCAACCTCTACACTACTACCTTGGGGGGGTCTCCTGACCCCCCCCAAGCTGGCCAAAAGTTCCTTTTGGGCCGAACGAGGATCCCGGAAGCGACCCCGCGGGGAATCACGTGACGCCGCGTCACTCCGACGTGACGCCGACGTCACGTGCTACTTGCAAAGTTGGTCAGAAATGGCGTCCTGACCCCACTGGACCACCAGGGAGTTGTGGTAAGTCTTGGGGGGGGGGGATTAAGGAGGGTGAGGGGTTTAAATTTTTATTTGCACATATGGACATATACCCAACTCATTGAATTCTGTTTATGTCCATATTGACCGCAAATGGGACCCCCTTTGGACATATGGACATATGGACATAAACTTTTGCTCTGCACATTCCTAGTAACTATAGACCAGTGAGCCTAACTTCAGTGCCGGGAAAAATAGTGGAAACTATTCTCAAGATCAAAATCGTAGAGCATATAGAAAGACATGATTTAATGGAACACAGTCAACACGGATTTACCCAAGGGAAGTCTTGCCTAACAAATCTGCTTCATTTTTTGAAGGGTTTAATAAACATAAAGGTGAACCAGTAGATATAGTGTATTTGAATTTTTAGAAGGCATTTGACAAAGTCCCTCATGAGAGGCTTCTATGAAAACTAAAAAGTCATGGGATAAGAGGTGATGTCCTTTCGTGGATTACAAACTGGTTAAAAGACAGGAAACAGAGAGTAGGATTAAATGGTCAATTTTCTTGGTGGAAAAGGGTAAACAGTGGAGTGCCTCAGGGATCTGTACTTGGACCGGTGCTTTTCAATATATATATATATATATATATAAATGATCTGGAAAGGAATACGACGAGTGAGGTTATCAAATTTGTGGATGATACAAAATTATTCAGAGTAGTTAAATCACAAGCAGACTGTGATACATTACAGGAGGACCTTGCAAGACTGGAAGATTGAGCATCCAAATGGCAGATGAAGTTTAATGTGGACAAGTGCAAAGTGTTGCATATAGGGAAAAATAACCCTTGCTGTAGTTACACAATGTTAGGTTCTATATTAGGAGCTACCACCCAGAAAAAAGATCTAGGCATCATAGTGGATAATACTTTAAAATCGTCGGCTCAGTGTGCTGCAGCAGTCTATAAAGCAAACAGAATGTTAGGAATTATTAGGAAGGGAATGGTTAATAAAACGGAAAATGTCATAATGCCTCTATATCGCTCCATGGTGAGACCACACCTTGAATACTGTGTACAATTCTGGTCGCCACATCTCAAAAAAGATATAGTTGCGATGGAGAAGGTACAGAGAAGGGCAACCAAAATGATAAAGGGGATCGAACAGCTCACCTATGAGGAAAGGCTGAAGAAGTTAGGGCTGTTCAGCTTGGAGAAGAGATGGCTGAGGGGGGATATGATAGAGGTCTTTAAGATCATGAGAGGTCTTGAATGAGTAGATGTGACTAGGTTATTTATACTTTCGAATAATAGAAGGACTAGGGGGCATTCCATGAAGTTAGCAAGTAGCATATTTAAGACTAATCGGAGAAAATTATTTTTCACTCAATGCACAATAAAGCTCTGGAATTTGTTGCTAGAGGATGTGGTTAGTGCATTTAGTGTAGCTGGGTTCAAAAAAGGTTTGGATAAGTTCTTGGAGGAGAAGTCCATTAACGGCTATTAATCAAGTTTACTTAGGGAATAGCCACTGCTATTAATTGCATCAGTAGCATGGGATCTTCTTAGTGTTTGGATAATTGCCAGGTTCTTGTGGCCTGGTTTGGCCTCTGTTGGAAACAGGATGCTGGGCTTGATGGACCATTGGTCTGACCCAGCATTGCAATTTCTTGTGTTCTTATGTTCTTTTGCTCTATGCTTTAATGGCAGTGGAAAAGAGGGAAAGGGTAATTAGATTCAGAGAGCAACCAACAAGACATTGAATGTTATGGTCTAGGAAAACAAATAAGCATGAGGGGTAGCTTGCTGATGTAGCTGTTACTACCTTTAACCAATAAGCCTGATACTTTGGATGCATCTCCAACATTGCCCGCTGCTTCAATGGCAAGAGGTAATGGGGAATTAAACTCAGACAGCAACCAACAAGGGCCCTGATTTGACGGTTTTGGAAACTAGTATGGGATTGACCTGTATGATGCGGAAGATACTACTATTATGGGGGTGACCTGTATTTTTGCGGCAGAAGCTACCATTGTGGGGGTGACCTGTATGGTGTGGCAGATACTACCATAATCTTCCTGGGCAGATTGGATGGGCCATTTGGGATTTTCTGCCATCATTTCTATGTTTATATGTTAATTACAGCAGCTGGCTGCTTCAAGTCAGGGCAGTGCTCTTTATGACCTTAAGCAAATCACTTTAGCCTCCATTGTCTCAGGTACAAACAAATGAGCACAATGGCTTGTATGTATGTAACTGCAAGCAGATAGAATAAACAAAGACATGTGCAAGCATTTTACACAAAATTATATTATAAAGATAATGATTTAGTTATATTACAGGCCTGATTAGATCGTTAGGTTTATTTGTACAGTATATCATACTGTATATCATACAGTAAATTCTAAAAATGTACTTCAAACCGTGGGTGTGGAAAATATCTAGAACCATCAAGTGCATGAAAATATACAACAATGTTTTAGGATCTATAATTGAAAGAAAACTTAATATTTACTTACAACACAATTTAAAATATCTCTTTTACATTTTATCAGCTATTTTACAGATATTTCATGATATTTTTCACATCAAAGTATAGTTTCACTAGAACTGCTGCAAGCATATTATTATACAATTGGGAAGTGTGAAAGCTCTCACAATCAGGGCCAGATTTTTAAACCTACACTTTGGCGTAGATTTGTGCTCGCAACCCAGCGCGCACAAATCTATGCCCGATTTTATAACATGTGCGCGTAGCGTGTGCATGTTATAAAATCTGGGGTCAGTGCACACAAGGGGGTGCACACTTGTATACCTTGCACGCGCTGAGCCCTAGGGGAGCCCTGATGGTTTTCCCTGTTCCCTCCGCCCCCCCCCCCCCCACCTTCCACTCCCTTCCCCTACCTAACCTGCCTCCCAGCCTTATCTAAACCCCCCCTGACCTTTGTTGATGAAGTTGCGCCTACCTCTAGGCAGGCGTAGGTTGCACGTGCCGGCCAAATGCCGGTGTGTGAGCCCCCGGCATGACCGCTGTGCCGGAGGCCTCAGTCCCGCCCCCATCCCACCCCGCCCACTCCCTGCCCATTTTTTCAAGCCCCGGGACATACATGTGTCCTGGGGCTTGCGCGCGTCATTGGGCCTATGCAAAATAGGCTTGGTGTGCGCAGGAGTGGGTTTCGGGGTTACACATGTAATCCTTTGAAAATCCGCCCCTCGGTGTACATGATTGCAGCAGGTTGTAGTTCCATCATTTATGACTCAGTATTGTAGAACTGCAATACATTTAGGAAATTACAACTAGGTACAATGCCCAGTGATAGGTAAAGATATACAATGATAGATAATGATGTGCCATACAGGTAGGTAAGTATAGCCAGGTAAGTACAGCCATAAATAGAAATAGAAAGAGTACAGATAGAGGTCAAAGTGTCTTAGAAGATGAATCAGGATGAGCAGAAAGAGAGAAACATTCACTGGGCGCACAAGTCACCAGCTGTTTTAGAGTGTGACCATATTTTGAGCAAATCTGAAAAAGGCAGGGGGTAACATTTTCAGACATGGAAGTTCATCATATAATATTATTATTAGTGATGACATGTAAGGTCCTGAGTTCACTTTCCCAGGGGAGTGTGTACAGTAGAGGGCACAAAGGCAGATATAGCAATAAGGTATTTGCCAGGTAAGTACAGCCAGAAATAGAAATATATGCATAATACTGAATCATAAATGATGGAACTGTAACCTGCTGTGATCAGGTACATGAATTGTGTGAGCCTTCATACTTTTCAATTGTATAATTATATGCCTGCAGCAATTCTAGTGAAACTGAACTTTGATGTGAAAGATGTTATCAAATACCTGTAAAAATAGCTGGTAAAATGTGAAAGAAAGATATTTTAATTTGTATTGTAAGTAAATCTTAAGTTTTCTTTCAATTATGGAGCCTAAAACACAGTTGCATATTTTCATGCATGTGATGGTTCTAGAAGTTTGCCACACCCAGCAGTTTAAAGTACATTTTTAGATTTGACTGTACACACACAATACATGTTTTGAATTTTGTTTTGAATTATTTTGTTGGTTATTGCATCTAGTTTTATGTTCATTTGAAAAACATTTACAATTAGCAAACTAAAACCCTACAATGAGTTTTTATTGAAATTATATGATACTAACAGTAAAGAAACCACTGTTGTCACAGACTGTACAGTCAAAACTTTGAAATAATTTGTTAAAATGCTTAATTTTTGTATGTACTATTTATAAAGCATCAATTTTTACTCAAATATTTGTCTTTTTTTAAATTATAGAGCCTAAACCATAGGTGCATGAAAACATGCGCATTGTGATTCTAGGGTGTTGCCACGCCCAGTACATTTTTAGATTTTACTCTACATATAGTCAGTATTTTCAGTTCTGTTTTTAAGGACTTTGTTGGTTTTTGTATCTAGTTTTATGTTCAATTTATATTTATATTTACTATCAACAAGCCAAAATACTGTTGTCACAGACTATATCATCAAAACATAGAAATAATTTGAAAAAATGGTTAATTTATGTCTCTACTTATTACAGATCATCAATTTTTACATGAATATAATTTTTTTTCTTTCAATTATGGAGCCTATAACATAGATGCACAAAAATGTGCACGCTGGTTAGTCCAGAGAACAGACAGTTTTGGTGGTCCTAGTGTTATCAGGTTAAATCAGGGTTTTTAAATCCTGCACTTTCTTCAGCTTAGTCCAAACATAGTTGGACAAACTGTTTTGAATATGAATCTCATTATTTTCTGATCCTTCCCAAAACACATCCCTGGGAATACCTCTCCCAAATTATACTAAAAGTATACTCTACTTTTTTTCTGGATGGATTGAGGGTAATTTTCAGAGAGTCAATTTTTCCAGATTAATTACTATTAAGAGGATAAATGTTTTTGAAAACTACCTTCGTAGGGCTAAGCTTTTTTCTTATAGGCACAGAATGGGAGAAATGCCTTAGTCAATTAGGCCTAGAATGCATTATTCTTAATAACAATATGAAATTATTTTTGAGGAATGAAGAAAAACTTTCCAGAAAACAAAAAAATCTTCAATTATTTTAATATACTATTTTATTTTAATCCCTGTCCCTAGCAATAGTACTTTATTTTCACCTTTGATTTACTTCTGTTAAACTAGATACACTGCATTTAAATAAAGTAAGATGCATTTTTGCTTCTAGATATTTAGAATTTGTAATTATTGCAGTATCAATTAATATGCAAATGCATTAACAAACACACATTTAGAACCTGATTCACTAAGCTTTTTTTCTTCCATCAAAACAGTATGAGAAAAAAGAAATCAAAGCAAATTGGACACTTAGGTCCTTTTTCAAAACAGACTTTTTCTTATTCTATACCTCTGGAAAATAAATCTTTATTGAAAAGGCCCTTAACACAATAATCAATAAATAAGAAATGAAACAAAAAAAATCTAATACTTTTCCTGTATACCTCCTCACAATAATCATCCATATCTCCTGTTTAGTTAAAAAAAACAAAACAATGCCTCATGAAAATGCAGTTTGATTTATTATTATTCTTTAAAAATATCTTTACTCAGGTGTAAATGACAAGATAATAGAATAGCTGTTTCAGAGCATGCAAAGAAAATTGTAGCCTTCATCACTGTATCGTATAAATTCATCTTTAAATAAAATAAGTGCTTCTGGAAGATATAAGATAAATACTTTAAATCTGACAAGATATGTGGCAATAACAGTACATCAAGAACAAGATGGTTTTAAAAAGTTTTGGTTTCTTTCTTTCTTTCTTTTTTTTTATAGAAAATGTGAGCACTTTTCTGCTATTTGTTCCATGCTGAAATATCTTTCTCATAGTTGCCCAGAACTTAAAAATGGAAACAGGAAAGTAAACTATGTTCATGAAGAGTTCAATTTTCAAAAGCCATTTAGATGGATAACTCACAAGTACTTCTTCCAGGCTGATATATACACATATCACCCATGGACTCTCCCTGTTGCATATTTGATCATCAATATTCATATTTAAAAAAAAATCTGCAATGAAGCTCATTTAAAAAGTGCAGCCGAACAGGATAGTTTAGATGAATTAGCACAGAAACAGAAGCAGCCCATCGTTACCTAGCCTGTCACTTCTAGGCCATAGGGGTGACCACGTCTTTACTACTGGAAAACTGTTTGGTAACATATGTGAAATATGTTGGTCTTATTCCAATGGCCAGTGGACATGTTGCTAAATTCAGCATCATAATTTGGTACTGATCAGTATCATTTTTGACAATCTTAGCAAAGAAGTCACAGATTGCACAGCCATAGCAAATGAATAACCATCCCAAAATCTGACGTGCTCCATCCAGTAGGCCTGAGGTACAATGGCAGGGTGATGGGGAACAGTTCAAACTGCTGCTGTTTGCTCTATAGCTGTTCTATTAAGACATGGAGGAATTTTGAAAATTAGTTGGAATAAAGCACATGCCCTAAAAGTGCCTTCTTAATTTGCTTGCATTCTTCAGTATTTCAGAGAACATCTTTAAAGTAATCTTTCAGAATGCTGATTTTCAGTTCATTTAACAAAAATGTATCCACAAATTTAGCAGTAATGTAATGCATTTATTTAAAAACATGGTATCTCTTTGCCTCTGGTGGTGTTACGATCCTGCTTGTGGAGCCCATCCTGCGAGCAGGCCTCTTATCTTCTGCACTGCCATCTCGGCCCAACGCTGCCGCTCCCTGCGGCCCGGCTAACCACACCACCATTGCTTGCCCGATGTCACTGTCTTCCGGGCCTTGCCTGTGCGGCCAAGTGCCGCTGACTCCTTCTTCGCGGCCCTGCTGATGCTGCCGAAGTTCCTCTTGCAGCAGGAGCCACCGCCACTACTGTCTTTGATCTTCACGGCCTAGTGCCATCCCAGAGGCCGATGACAAGTCCTTTCTTTGCGGCCTGTGCCGCTCGGGAAGCCACCCCGGATCGCTGCTGTCTTCGCAGCCTAGTGCCATCGTCAGGGGCTGCTCCTTCCTCCGTCTGCACAGCAGAGAATGCCGATGTCGCTGTCCATGGTCCTGCTTCATCCTGGGCCCTCTTCTAGGCATCGGCGTTCACCTCTTCAAGATATTTAAAGGGCCAATGGCGAGAAGAGCCCGTGGCCCCACCGGAATCCATCAACATCCTGTTTCCTGCTTCAGCCTTATAATAAGAACTCAGTTCCAGTTCCTCGAGGCCTTCGGACCAGATCCCATGGTCATCCATATTCTTCTGTGCTGGTCCAGGTCCTCCGTGGTCTTCACGTGTCTTGATGGCTCTTTGTTCCATGTTCCTAGTCTCGTCCTTCGTCAGAGCTCCTTTGTTGCCTGTTCAAAGTCCTGTTGTTCCAGAGATCCTGTTGTTCCATGGTTCCGTTCCTGAAAGTCCTGTTGTTCCATGTCCTGATGTTACATGGTTCCGTTCCTGAGTCCTGATGTTCCAGATGTTCCGTGTTTCTAATGTCTTGGCCTGATGCCTTCGTCTTCACCTCTGCAACCATTTCCCAGTTAGTTAGTGGTTAGTGCAGTTAGTATAACTGTGTTTAAAAAAGGATTGAATAAGTTCTTGGAGGAGAAGTCCATTACCTGCTATTAAGTTCACTTAGAGAATAGCCACTGCCATTAGCAACGGTAACTTGGAATAGACTTAGTTTTTGGGTACTTGCCAGGTTCTTATGGCCTGGATTGGCCACTGTTGGAAAGAGGATGCTGGGCTTGATGGACCCTTGGTCTGACCCAGTATGGCATTTTCTTATGTTCTTAAGAACCTGGCAAGTACCCAAAAACCAAGTGCATTCCATGTTACCATTGCTAGTAATAGCGGTGGTTATTATCTAAGTCAACTTCATTAATAGCAGGTAATGGACTTCTCCTCCAAGAACTTATTCAATCCTTTTTTAAACACAGCTATACTAACTGCACTAACCACATCTTCTGGCAACAAATTCCAGAGTTTAATTGTGTGTTGAGTGAAAAAGAACTTTCTCCGATTAGTTTTAAATGTGCCACATGCTAACTTCATGGAGTGCCCCCTAGTCTTTCTATTATGCGAAAGAATAAAAAACCAATTCACATCTACCCGTTCTAGACCTCTCATGATTTTAAACACCTCTATCATATCCCCCCTCAGCCGTCTCTTCTCCAGGCTGAAAAGTCCTAACCTCTTTAATCTTTCCTCATAGGGGAGCTGTTCCATTCCCTTTATCATTTTGGTCGCCCTTCTCTGTACCTTCTCCATCGCAATTATATCTTTTTTGAGATGCGGCGACCAGAATTGTACACAGTATTCAAGGTGCGGTCTCACCATGGAGCAATACAGAGGCATTAAGACATTTTCCGTTTTATTCACCATTCCCTTTCTAATAATTCCCAACATTCTGTTTGCTTTTTTGACTGCCGAGGCACACTGAACCGACGATTTCAATGTGTTATCCACTATGACGCCTAGATCTCTTTCTTGGTTTGTAGCACCTAATATGGAACCTAACATTGTGTAACTATAGCATGGGCTATTTTTCTCTATATGCATCACCTTGCACTTGTCCACATTAAATTTCATCTGCCATTTTGATGCCCAATTTTCCAGCCTCACAAGGTCTTCTATCTGGAGAGGCCACTGACATGCATGCCCAGCACCTTGCAACAATGGTGCAAAATGTTTGTACGAGTGCCTCTTGTTTTATGAACAGTGGTGTCTTGACTCTGCAAATATGGAATGTGGCAGCATGCAGCTGTGGAGAGAGCCATTGGACCCCCATCAAGATCAATTGTTCAAGCAATTAATGTGGCACGCTGGCATGAACACCTTGCATATTTGAACTATGACAATCTAAAATTTATGACTGAAAGTGGAAAAATAAGAAATATTCACTTTAAGACAGTTCTAGATACATGTGAAGATTGCATCAAGGGAAAGCATTCTAAACAATTGGCTTCTTATGTAATTTTCTGCAGTACTTTGAATTTTAAGGCTTATATATGCCACTACCATACACTGGAGACAGCTTCATGTTCCTGTTTCCTGTAATATAATAATTTAATTTGAGAGAGTGAGCCTGCATTTCATGAGTCACAGAAAAAGTAAGTTCAATGGTAAATAATTCAACTAGTGATGAGAAGATCAATTTGCATTTAATATGAGTGATCCCTGAATGGGGATGGGAAGTTGCTTCAGTGCATTTCTTGAATTTCAGCCAATCTATTTTAATGTGGTTCAAATTAAATTCTAGTTGATTTGACATGACTTGGATTGCTGTAATCCAAGGCAATCTACTTCTGACACTGCTTTGGGTTTCAGTGGAAGTTCATTGAGTTCTGAAGTGGACACTCATTTGATGTCTAGAGCTTTAAGTAGTCAAAAAAACACATTTAAGGCAATTTCCAAGGAACTAAGCAAAACCCAGTGGAGTTAATATACATGCATTTATGTGAACCCATGTTAGTGGATTCTATTGGTCATAGCCAGTATATATTGAATGTAGGGATAGAAATTGAATGTAGGGATATGCATTAGTTCATTTTGTCTTTTTTTTTTAGTGCACACTAACTTTTTTAGTGCATGCTAATTCTTTAATGCACACTAAATCTAATGAATGTGCACTAAAATATATAAAGGGCAATATTCAGTAGGTCATATAGTGGACAAGATATCCGGCTAAACTTAGCTGGATAACATGTCCCGTATATTCAGCAGAATAAACTTCCTACTGAATATACTTGACTAAAGTTAACTGGCAACATCTAGCACTAGCTAGATAACTAAGAAACCTAAGTGGCATGCCTATATATGGCAGCATTTGAGGAGATGCATATTTACACACCACCATGGTCTGAGCAGATTGATGCCAGGAAAAGGTTTATTGGCGATCTTTTTTTGGGTTTGGATGGGTAGTGAGGAACAATTGGGAGAATTCGGTACGTGGTTAAATTCCTTGAGTACAAATTTGCCATTTACTTTACAATTTATCAGTCATAGCATTGCATTTTTGGACATGGTTGTAAATGGCCAGGAACTAGGCTGGTTACTACAATTTACCCTAAACCGACTGATAGAAATTCTATTTTGCATTTTAAGAGTTTTCATCTGCTGAGATTAAGAGAGTCCATACCCATTAGTCAGTTCTTGAGATATCAGAGAATTTGTATGTCGGTCCAAGATTATAAAGTAAGAGCACAGGGACTTGTCCAGAAATTTTTGAATGGGGATACCAAAGGAAATGCGTTAGAAGAGCTTACAAAAGGGCATTATATTCCAATAGGGGAAATTTATTAATTACAGCTACCCAGTCTCAGGTGGATAGATTGATATGTTGCATACCCCACTCATCTTGGGACTCCCACATCAGGGACATCATAATGAAATATTGGTCTGTGTTACAATCATTGCCTGGATTTCCGGATAATCCTATTTTTGCTATAAAAAAGGGGTAGGAGTTTCAGAATATTGATAAAAGATAGTGATGGAGGGGATGTGAGTTATGTATGTTTGGGCCAATGGAGGTGCTCTGTATGTTCTGATAATGTGATGGTTATTAAATCATTTTATACAGGAACGTCGGTATATAAAAAAGTTAAAAATAATAATAATAATAATAAAAATTTTCCCACCTGGCTTTAAAATATCCATATATCATTAATGGATCATTTTCCTGTAGATCAGCGAGGGTTATATATGGAATTGTGAGTCCGTGTAATCTGATATATATATTTGTCTTACGAAATGGATGATACATCAAAGAATAGTGGAGTATAAGAAAAATATCCCTATTAACAAGGAGGGGGCACCATTAGTGGCCCATTGGGATTCATGTGGACACCGGGTAGATGATCTTAGATTTTTTGTTATTCAACAGTTCCAGGAGGATTTTCGAGGTGAGCTTACTCGTGCCCTGTGGCGAATTGAACAAAAATGTATTTATTAGTGGAAGACCACGTCTAATCTGGGTTTGAATAATAATGTGGAGTGGGAGGCATTTTACTAAGTCTGTAGAGGAGATTGGTTTAGGGTACCTATATTGTGATTGGATAGTTAGGGTCCATGGCTCAATCTGATTGGTGGACTCCAATATTTAAACATTGGGTTGTTGGGTGTTGGTTCATATGGATTGTGGTGTCCACATCCTATGTGGCTCCAGTTTGTGATAGCTTGTATTGAAAGCATTAAATTTCAACAGTGTAGAAGGTGAGTACTGAATTTTAGTTTAAGGTTTGTAGGTTTACTGATTAAACTGATGTATTGATGATATACTTTTTTTGTTGTAGGTCTTATCAGGGAGAGTTAGTGTTGTATAGTTCTGTGATGCAAATTGAAGGTGTGTGATATTATAAGGTACTCAGGTGAGATAAGGTAGGGGTTATTCCATATATTATTGAATAGTTGAGATTTGAATAAAGGGATATTGGTATATTAAGTGTTTGGTGTATTTGCAGATAAAGGATATGATGGATGGAGTTCTGCTTGAAGAATGTATTGTATCATATGAAGTATGTATTATAGGTTGCACTCATGGTATATTGGTAATGTTTTGGTATTTATTAGGGATGTGCATTAGTTTGTGACGAAATAGGAAATTTAGATATTTCCTATTTCGTCACATTTCGGGGGGTCAACAAAACGATAGGAAAATCCATGAAATTTTGGGTAGTTTTCTTATCATTTTGGGGGGAAGAAAAGACACCTTAAAAAAAACAAAAAACCCAAACCCACCTCAACCCTTCAAATTTAAATAATTGCAACACCCCACCCTCCCGAACCCCCCCCCCCCCCCCCCAGATTTACCGAAAGTCCCTAGTGGTCCAGCAGGGTCCCAGGAGCAATCTCCCCCTCTTGGGCCATCAGCTGCCACTAATCAAAATAGCGCTGATGGCCCTTTGCCCTTACCATGTGACAAGGGCTATCGGTGCCATTGGTCGGCTCCTGAAACATGGTAGGAGCAATGAATGGCCTGTGCCATTTTTTAAGATTGCACCGGCCATCCATTGCTCCTACCATGTGACAGAAGCTGGCTAATGGCCCCAATAGTCCCTGTTACATGGTAAGGGCAAAGGGCCACCAACACCATTTTGTTTACTGGCAGCTGACAGCCTGAGAGCAGGAGATCGCTCCCGGGACCCCCCCGCTGGATCACCAGGGACTTTCAGTAAGTTTTGGGGAGGTCAGGAGGGTGGGGGGTTGTAATTAATTCAATCTGAAGGGTTGGGGTAGAGGTGTTTTTCGGTTCGGGACAGCTGAAAAAAAAACGGCCCGAACTGCGGGAAACAAAATTTCCCGCGGCGGGCCAATAATGAAGGCCGAACCAAAAGATTCGGCCAAATCACATCTCTAGTATTTATGGCTTGTTGATAGGTTGTTTGATGATTTTTTGATGTTTTATTTTTTATGTAATATTTTGCTATAAAATCTCTGAGAAGGATGTTTGAATGCTGCATAATTTGGAACAACATTAGATCAGTGCTGGCGCAAGAGCCTTTTAAGACACCCTCTGAGGAAGCCAATGGAGGGTGAAACAAGGGACCTTATTGGGGTTTTGGCATACAGTGGAGGTTTGGATAATTGGTAGGATTTAGGTATGGGGATATAGTATTGTGTTATGGGGAATATTTATGTGGTTAATATGGGGTTGTTGAATGAATGAGTGTGAATGAATGATGGGTAAATGTGGGTTATTGATTTACAAACAGCTGTAATGAAAATAGTGATTTTATGATATATGGAGATAATTAATTTATGTATGTGTATGTATACTTTAAGACTATTCTAATTTGTAATAATAAATATAATAGCATTTAATTATTATATGCATATTTGAATGGATTCATATATTTATAATTTGGTGTAAAATATAATATGTAATATTGCTATTATCCCCATGTAAAGATTTATGAGTTATGTTTGAATATAGCCATTTATATTTTTTTTGTTATCCAGCCTAGGCATGTGCAGGGGAAAAAGATTTTTTTTTCACTTTCGGTTCATTTTTGGTAGCTTTTTTCCCTTCAAATTTCAGTTCCTGTATTTTTTCTTTGGTTTCTTTTGTGAGAAAAAATGAATCAAACAATAATAAAAAAAAATCCCAATTTGCCAAAAAATAGAAACATCGGGCTTGCAGCCTAGGCCTAAGCCCAGGCATCGGGACATGGCCTCCGGGTCATCTTGCATCATCAGGACCCCACTTCCAGATCAGGTCATGGCATTGGGCCTCTATCTGGCTACAGCCTAGGCCAAGGCCAGGTGTCAGTACTTGGCCTCTGGGTCAGGTCGTGGCATTGGGCCTGGTCTGGGCTGAGGCCCCTGTATCAGGACCAAGCTACTGGGCCAGGTCATGACATTGGGCCTGGGTATGGGCTCCAGCCTAGGCCAAGGCCCAGGCATTGGGACCTGGCCTCCGGGTTAGGTCATGGCATCAGGCCTGAGTCTGTGTCGAGACCCCGGGATTGGGACCCAGCAGCTAGCCTAGGCATCGGGACCTGGTCTCTGGACAAGGCCCCAGCATCGGGCCTGGGTCTGAGCTGAAGTGTTGGCCTTGAGTATGCCGAGATCATAGTGATCTACTGTACCTTCAACCTATGGAAGGCCAAGTCTTTAGCCTGGGCCTAGTCCTCATCGATGGATCCCCACTGGAGTGGATAAGTGGGGGCTGGGGGGAATTCTGGTCCTGGCATTTTTCCCAGCAGGTAGGGCCTTCTCCCTTCTGGTCCTGGCATTTTTCCCAGCAGGTAGGGAAGGCCCTACCTGCTGGGAAAAATGCCAGGACCAGAATTCCCCCCAGCCCCCACTTATCCACTCCAGTGGGGATCCATCGATGAGGACTAGGCCCAGGCTAAAGACTTGGCCTTCCATAGGTTGAAGGTACAGTAGATCACTATGATCTCGGCATACTCAAGGCCAACACTTCAGCTCAGACCCAGGCCCGATGCTGGGGCCTTGTCCAGAGACCAGGTCCCGATGCCTAGGCTAGCTGCTGGGTCCCAATCCCGGGGTCTCGACACAGACTCAGGCCTGATGCCATGACCTAACCCGGAGGCCAGGTCCCAATGCCTGGGCCTTGGCCTAGGCTGGAGCCCATACCCAGGCCCAATGTCATGACCTGGCCCAGTAGCTTGGTCCTGATACAGGGGCCTCAGCCCAGACCAGGCCCAATGCCACGACCTGACCCAGAGGCCAAGTACTGACACCTGGCCTTGGCCTAGGCTGTAGCCAGATAGAGGCCCAATGCCATGACCTGATCTGGAAGTGGGGTCCTGATGATGCAAGATGACCCGGAGGCCATGTCCCGATGCCTGGGCTTAGGCCTAGGCTGCAATCTGAACCTAGGCTTGACGCCATGGCCTGACCCTTAGGCCAGGTCATGTTGCTTGGGCCTCAGAATGGACCCAGGCCCAACACCATGACCTGACTCAGAGGCCACGTCCTGATGCCTGGACCTCAGCCTAGGCCAGAGCCTGGACCCAGGCCTGACACTGAGACCCAGCCTGGAGGATGGGTCCCAATGCCAGGGCCTCAGCCCAGACCCAGGCCCAGTGCCATGACCTGGCCTGTACAATTGCTGTACATCAAAATTAACTCCAGCACAACCAAATGCATAGCATCAGAAAAAAGAAGAGATTGATGCGGGAGGAGCTGCAAGGACTGGGCTCTGGGCCTGGGCTTGGGCCTGATCCTAGGCCGAGGCCCAGGTGTCGGAAACAATCCTCCAGGCCAGTCCCTGGAATGGGTGGTGGCATTGGACCTGGGTTTGGACCAAAGCCCTGGTATCAGAACCCGCTCTCTGGACCAGGTCATGTCATCGGGCCTTGATCCAGACTCTGGCCTATGCCAAGGCCCAGACAATGGGAGCCGAGCCCCAGCCTTGCCATTTGATATCTATTGGATCAGGTAAAAATTTGTTCAGGTCTCAGCTGAGGCCCTGGCGTTGGGATGCGCCTAGGCCAGGATCCTGGTAATAAGCTGTAGCTTCTACTTTGAGCCTCAGCCTTTGCCCTAGGCAAGGCCCCAGCTTTGGGCCATGCCAAGGTGCTGGTGTTATGCTAGGGTGTAGGCTATTGCCCGTGCTTTGGGCCTTTGCCTTAGGTGAGGCCCCTTCCTCAGGTCTAGGCTTAGGCCCGATGCATTCATTTCAAACAAATGCAACCAAATAAGTATTGTTTCATGTGTGTGAGTCTGTGTGTGTGTGTGTGTGTGTGAGGGGGAGGGGGGCCTGATTCACTTAGTGGCCCTCTGAATGAAACAGATTGCCCTTATTCATCACATTTTTTAAATTCATTTGAAACAAATGTACATCCCTAATCCAGTCATGGCTGGATAACTTACTACTTAAACAGATTTTTCCAAAAGATAACCACAATGGACTGCCACAAAACTGTCATTAATAAAGAAATAGTGCCCCTACCCTCCCATTCCAAATACATAAGGGCTATCAATGCCCAACTCCCCTCCCACCCCAACAGTATCTCAAAATTATTGGAGGTATAGTACCCCCCCCCCCATCCCCCAAGTGCATAAATAAAAAAAAAAGCATTGGTAGTTTGTGGGACCCCTCTGCCCCCTTCTGCAACCCAAACCCAAACAAACTGCTGAGGATTCTGCAATGGGAATTATATTCCACTTGAAGTAACAAAAAGAAAAATATAAATCTAACAAATAAATAAATATTGTAGTAGACATAATGCACTTGGAAGCACTGAGACTTTTCCACTTGCTTAGTCAAATTCTTGATAGATGATGTGAAAATAAATGTCTAATTTGGAACCTTTTCTGTAATGTGTTGCCTCAGTATCTGTATGCAGATAGAAACAACTTAAACCCTCATTTCTGTCAACTGCAGACCCAAAATGCAGAACAGTGATCTTAGGGACAGATACCACTTCCACCCTGTCCCCCACCCCTTAGAAGATAGTTCACTGGGAGGCAAGATGGCTGCCGAGGTGTAGACCCGTTCGAGTCGTCGGAGGGGACTGCTGTCTTTTCTTGACTTTTATTTCGAGTAACTTCAATGCCTCATACAAAACGAAAGGGACGACTAAGAGGTGAGAATATTAACTCACCCATAGTCGAGCCCCAACAGCCTACGATCCCTGGCTTCTTTGTGGGTGTTGCTGCTTCTCAAAATCCGGAGAGCTCGGTCACTGGGGGAACGGCTTAGGAGCAAGAGCCCTCCCCCTTGACCCTTGAAATGACTTTGAGCCCCGGATCACCACGAAAACCTGCTCACCCCGGGAATATCGTTGTACCTTGCCCAACTTCAGTAGAAGTTGGAGGGGAGGTGGAAACACCCAGAGACGGAAACTCCAGAGTTTGGCGGGTGGAAACCTCGGGAGGGGAAAGAAAAGAACTATCACCGAGGGAAGGTGTTTCAGGAGGAATGGAGGAACCCCTGAGAGTGTCTACACTGCTGGCTGAGGAGGTAACCAGATTACTAGCAGCTCAAGGTACAGGGGTGAGTGGGGGAGCCGTTGAAGATGAGGGATTAAAACAGCTCAGAGTATTTTCAGTTTGTCCTTTAACTAAAAGACCTGAAGTAATGTCTTTGGAGGGAATTTGGACTATGTTGAGTTCGTTTGAAAATAATATGAAATCCTTATCCAGAGTAACAGTTGAAATTCAAAATCAATCAATGAAGAATAATAATTTGCTAACGATGTTTGCAAATAAAACAGAGGATATGGAAAGAAGGATTGGAGCAGTAGAAGTAAAACAAGAAAAACTGATGGACTCTGAATGGATAACATCAAAGAGATTAGAGTCAGTAGAAAATGCTTTAAGAGCACATAACCTCCGTATTCTGAATTTCCCAGTAATAAAATCTATTTCCCCACTGGAACTTTTCAAAATCTATATGAAGAAAAATCTACAAATTCCTGAGCCAGCTTTGCCAGTGGTAGCAAAAATATACTATCTGCAACAATCTACGCAAGTTCAAGCTCAAGAACCGTCTCCTTCATTGGATTTAACAGATATTCTGGAAATGTCCTCAGATCAAGAGGTCAATCAGAGGAGACCCCTACTCTTGTCATTCACATTTTTATCTGAGCGAAGTTATGTGCAGCATTTATTTTTCAGAAATCGACTAAAGTCTTTTTATGGGAGCCCTATTTGGATTTATCTAGATGCGGTAAAATTAACACAGACACGAAGGAAGGAATTCCTCTTGATGCGGCCAGATGTATTGAAGTTTGGAGCAAGGTTTACTTTAAAATATCCCTGCAAAGCATGCATCAGACACTTAAATGTGAATTATGTGTTTCAAGAACCTGACCAACTGAAACAGTTTTTGGCTGGTAGACCCCTCACTAATATCTCAACAGAGATAGGTTGAAAGTATTAAAAGAAACAGTACCCAAGGCATGCTTATCAATAGTTTATTTAATTATTATTTTTTCTTCTAGAGATAGCTCCTTCTGCCTCTGAATTTCTAATCTAATTTTACTTATAATTTAAATGTCAGAAAATTATATATATGAAATGGAATATATATGTATAAGAGTAACCATTTACCTTAAATGATATTGTATTTTCTGTAAGGAAGTTTTCCTGGAAATTGTTTCAAAAATTTGAAAATAAAGAATTAAGAAGATAGTTCACTGCATTCTTAATCTCCATTGTCATGTTCACTCTCCTTAATGTCTAGTTCATTTGGTAGGAGAAACAAATTTAGACTGGTGACCATTCCCTGGTGGCATGCATCTCCCTTTATATTACTCCTTTGTTTGTTGAACCCTCTTTCTCTCATCACTTTTCTACACTTCCCACAATTTATTATCTAGAAAGCTTCTTCTCTAATCTCCCCTGAGCCTTCTCTGTGAAGATACTGTCCTTATGCTGGTACCCAGAGAATACCCCCCACCCAATGAGTAAGTGCAGCATCTCCATTCCAAACAGCCACTATGATTACAGCTGATAGGTTAGGCCTGATGAAACCATTGTTTTACTGAAGATATTCAGGCCATCTAAAGGCACAAAAAGAATGTTAGTAAGGGGCCAAGAAATTGTGTTAGGGTACACAGTTTCTAATCTAATTTCTAATCTAATTTTATTTATAATTTAAATGTCATAGCATAGGCTCGGCCTGTGCGTAGACTCGGCGGCGCGCGCAAGCCCTGAGACGCACATAAGTCCCAGGGCTTCGAATAAGGGGCTGGCCAGGGGCATGTCCGGGGACGTGGCGGCGGTCCATGGGCAGTCCGTGGGCAGGGCCGGAGGTGTGACGGAGGTCCGGGGGTGAGGCTGAGTGCTCCGGCACAACGGCCTGTGCCGGGGCAGGGAGCCAGCGGTGCGCGCAAGTTACATCTGGCAGGCGTAACTCCACGAAATAAGGTAGAGGGGGGATTTAGTTAGGGCTGGGGGGGGGGGGGTGGGTTAGATAGGGGAAGGGAGGGAAAGGTGGGGGGGACAAAAAAAAAGTTCCCTCTGAGGTCGCTCCGATTTTGGAGCGGCCTCGGAGGGAACGGAGGCAGGCTGCTTGGCTCGGCGCACGCATGTTGCACAATTGTGCAACCCCCTGCCCACGCCAACCCTGGATTTTATAATATGCACGCGGCAACACGTGAATGTTTTAAAATCGGGAGTAGATTTGTTTGTGCCAGGTTGCGCGAATAAATCTGCACCCTCACTAAGTTTAAAGATTTGCCCCAAAGTGTACAATTCTGATAGCCGTGTATTTAAGAGTTTAGTTGCCAAGTGGCTCGCAAAACTTTTTTAGAGCCACAGCATTGAATGAGCTATTTCTCTGACTTTGTATGCTGGTACTTAACAATTGTTTCCAGGGTATTTATTTATTGTATTCCGTAATCTTCTATAAAATTATATTCAGTGTCGATCACATAAAATAACATACATAATAAATAACATACCATGTAAAACACTTAAAACAATAAAAATAATCAGGTCAATGTCAAACAACATACCGTGCCAATGCCAAATTGTTTACATCATCCATATGCCTCCCAGAAAAGCATTGTCTTGACACCTTTCTTCATCTTTTTAATGTCAGATTCCTGCTTTAAATCCAATGGTAGGACATTCTATAAAGTGGGAGCTACATGTGAGCATGCCCTATTTCTACATTGTTGTCACCTAAAATCCCTAGAAGAAGATATTTGCAGCACAAGTTGGGACTCTGAACCGAGTGGTTGACTAGGATTGTACCTATTAAATTTCTTTTGAACCACACATGACGATTTATTATGTAGAAACTTAAAAACAGTGACCAACAGTGTTACAACTGGTAGTCTACTGGCTGCCCCATGGACAGCCTCTCTTACCTCCTGACTGGCCGCAGTAGCAGTGGGCACTGCCAGTGTATGTGGTAGGACACTGCCGCTGACTTCCCCCAAGCCAGCCGCCTTTCTTCAACAAGGCAAGACACTGCTGATAGCTCCCGCAGTGTATGTCCTCGAGGTGTGTGAGTGCATCTCTTGTAGGGCTTTAAAGGGACCATGGTGGGAAAAGTCCCGCAGCCCCCGAAAATGATGTCATGAGTCATGGCCTATAAAAGGCCCTTGTCTGCCTTCAGTTTTTGCCTTGGCAACATGTCAGCCTGCTTTGTTGAGCAGAGTGAGTTGCCAGCTTCGTCTCATGCTTCAGATGCAGCTTGGCTTTGTTCTTCAGTTTCAGCTTGTCTTCGACTCCAGGGGCCATGTTCCTTCTTCACTTCTTCAGTTCTTCTACGTGTCCCTCACCTGTCTGTTTTCTCCTTGCCTTCCTGCCCTGTCTGTTCGTCCCTTCTTCCCTTTGAATGGACACCCGGTACTTGAACTTGGTTTGCTTGCTGCCAGCCCCTGAGCATTGTCTATTTCCAGGACATCCTCAAACACCACCTACTTCTGATCCCAGCCTGCCTCAGGATACACCTTGTCTTTGTCCATTCCAACCCTGCTACATCGAAGAATCTCTATCATCTGCAGAGACCACTCCTAAGACCTGCCATTCCTGGCACCCGAAGGCTCAACCTGAGGATCAAGAGCTGGTGAAGGGAAAACTCCACTTGGGCCTCTGCCTTATCTGACTCTGCTTACTGACAGTGGGGACTTGCAGTGTTCCTCCCTGCAGGTTGCACCAACTATACATTGGCCCAAGAATCCATGCCTGCAACAGGTTGCCGAGGCCATGGACCAGGCAGGCTATTCTGGGCCTCCCTCATAAGCTGCAAGAACAGCAGAAGATCCTAGAGATCCTGGCGGCCTCCGTGGAAAGGTTGTCTACCCGGCTGGATACTCTCACTATATCACCGTCTCCACTGCCTTCTGTGTCTGTGCCGCCACCACAATTACCATCTCCACATCAGTACGCCGGGGGCCCTAAGCATTGTCATGGCTTCCTGAACCAGTGCCACTTGCTCTTCACCCTACAAGCACCGTTGCTCCCAGACAATTTCCCCAAGACCACCTATATTCTTTCAGTATTGGATGGGGGCTTCTTCTGTCTTGGAATGTGTGGAACTCCTCTTGCATAACTTGCAACAATTTACCGATCTGTTCAAAACCATTTTTGAAGAGCCTGGTTGTACATCTACTATATGCTCTGATCTACTCCACCTTCCACCAGACTCCAGAGCTTTGGCAGACTGCCATAGAATTTAGGATCCTGGCAACAGAACTGAATTGGCAGGCAGATAGCTTACTTGCTATATTCCTGGAAGGCTTAGCAACAAAGATTAAAGATGAGCTTACTGCCCAGCAGCTGTCCACCTCACTGGAATCGCTCATTGACTTCACAGGGAAAATAGAAAGGTGCCTTTAGGAAAGGGCCTGAGAGAGTCACTCAACACATAAAAGTATCACATTGGCATCACCCATCCAACCTTAGTTTATACCTGATACATCTATGCCACTGACCCTACCACATGAAGAGCCCATGCAAGTGGGTCGAACCCGCCTGATCCCAGAAGAAAAAAACCAGCTCAGGCAACTAGGCATCTGTCTATATTGTGCAGCCCAAGGTCATGTCCTAGCTCAATGCCCAGCCCAAATGGAAACATTACCACACCCATAATCAATGGGGCAGATGACCCAAGGCATGACTACTTCAAATCCTCACTTTCTCTTTGCCAGCCTTGTTGGAACAATCCTCTGGATGCTTCTCTACCCAGTCCTTGGTGGACTTCTTCTTCAGGGAAAATTTCATACAGCAAGAGCTGGTTGATCGGCTCCAGATCCCTACTGTTCCTATGACTCCACTTCAGGTGCTCTTCACCATCTATGGAGACCCTCTTCTGGGACTGATGCTCTTTCTACCATGCCACTCACGCTATGTATTGGCTCCTCTCACACAGAGGTCATCAGATTACATGTATTGCCCAGAGTTGTGAGCCCAATTGTATTAGGCCTGCCATGGCTCTAGTGAGATCAGCCACAATTTAGGCTGCATTGCAACTCTCCCATTGGGGACCAGATGCTTTGAATCCTGTATGGTGTCCACATACTCAGCTCACTTGTAATCATGGTTTTTACCCTTCCAACATTTCCAACTCCTTGCAGGGAGTCAAGAAGAACTCAAATCTCCCCGCAGTATCTCATGAAAATACTCTTTTAAAAAGTCTACAGACAAGCTCCAAATGGAAAGGTTTGGAAAGTGAACAAAATTGCACCAAGAAAAAGCTTGAGCCTCTAATCACCAGAAAAAATGAAGTGATATGAATTTTGAGCACCCAACTTTGGCAAGAGAAGGAAAAGATTTTAGCAGTCTGCTTCATGAAAAGAATGTAGCCATCCCCACCCCAGTATTGGGGCCTGTCTTCCACCAGAACTGCGCAGAAGAGACCATCCTTCCATCTGTGGCTCAGCTTCAGTCCCTGGAATTGCATAAACTAGGGGAGAAAACCAATTGTTTGGTTACAGAAGCTATCAACTGAGCCAACCAGTACCCCCGCAAACTGAAGGTCTCAGGAGGGGATCTTAAGAAGGGGGGTACTGCTGTGATCAGTGGTCCATGGGCTGCCCCATGGACTGCTGCTCTTACCTCTAATCTGCTCCGAGTTGCGGCGGGGAACCACCAGTGCACACAGCTGGACACCATTTCCGACTTCCCTCAGGCAAGCCACCTTTCATCAACAAGGCGAGATGCTGCTGATGGCTCTTGCACAGTGCATCCCCCTAGGCACACCTGCACAACATCTCTTTTCGGGCTTTAAAGGGACCACAGCAAGCAAAAAAGTCCCACAGCCACTGAAGATGATGTCATGAGTCCTGGCCTACAAAGGGCCCTTGTCTGCCTTCAGTTCTTGCCTTGGCAACAGGTCAGCCTGCTTTAGTGTGAGTTGCCAGCATCTCGTTCTTCATTCTGGCTTGTCCTTGTTCTTCAGTTCCAGCTCATCTTTGACTCCAGGGTCCATGCTCTTTCTTCAGTTTCTTCCAATTCCTCATCTACCTGTTTACTTCTTGACTTCCAGCCCTGTCTGTCCATCCCTTCTTCCCTTCGAATGAATACCCGGTACTTGACCTTGGCCTGATTCCTGGATGTGTTTGCTTGCCGCCAGCCTCTGACCATTGCTTGTTTCTTGGACATCCTCAAATGCTGCCTGCCACTGATCCCAGACTGCTTCAAGATACGCATTGTCTCCATCTGCTCCAACCCTGCTATATTGAAGAATCTTCATCGTCCACAGAGGCCCCCCTCCTAGTATCTGCCAGCCCCAGCACTTGAAGACTCAACCTCAGGGGAATGAGGGCTGGTAAAGGCGAAGCCCCAGTTGGGCCTCTGCCTTGTCTGACTCTGCCTGCTGATGGTGGGGACATGTAGGGTTCCTTTCTGCAGGTTGTGCCAACTCCACCTCGGCCCAAGTGTCCACACCTGCAACAACAGGTGGAATTTCATCCTATGCTTTATAGGTATCCAATGTAGCCATTTTAAAATTGGGGAGATATGATTCTTTCTAGCTGTACCTGACAATAAGTGCACCACTGCATGTTGAATTAATTGTAATATGCATAACAACCACATCAGGTAAGACCATATAAATATTGCAACACTAATCTAGATGGCCTATTACTATAGCCTTAAGAACAGTCTGAAACATCTCTAAAGAAATAAGAGACTTCACTGGCTGAAGCATTTTTTACTTAAAAAATGCTGTCATAGCCAAATGTTTAACAAGAGGTCACAAAAAATACTCCTAAACTCCTTATCTTAAAATAGGGATGGTTTAACCCTCCAACTTTCTTATGGCTGTTTCTGCTGTTAGGGGTTGTTTTCCCACCCAGAGAAGCATAGTTTTTAAAATATTTAACACTAGCCATTTGGCATGAGTCAATTTTTTAACCTTGTAGAAGCACTGCTTCATTTTCCCTTCAAGAACCATACCACTTACTTCACTCTGGATATACAGCTGTATATCGCCAGCGTACATAAAGTATAAAATCCCCAAATCATGTAATACTTGCCGCAATGGCACTAAATGCAAATTAAAAAATATAACCGACAATGCTGATTCCTGCAGGGGCCCTACTAACAGAGATCATCATGAGGAAACTTGATCCTCAATCTGTACCCGCTGGCATCTATCAAATAAAAAAGATACAAACCACATTTTGACTTTTCCTGCAATCCCCATAGTGTAAATGTGCAATCAAAATGCCATACCTCACTGGTTTGAAAGTACTTGAGATATCCAGTTGTATTAACAAACCGGTATGTCCATTTTCCAAATTTAAGAATAAAAGAACACAAGAACATAAGAAATTGCCATGCTGGGTCAGACCAAGGGTCCATGAAGTCCAGCATCCTGTTTCCAACAGAGGCCAAACCAGGCCACAAGAACCTGGAAATTACCCAAACACTAAGAAGATTCCATGCTACTGATGCAATTAATAGCAGTGGCCATTCCCTAAGTAAACTTGATTAATAGCCATTACTGGACTTCTCCTCCAAGAACTTATCCAAACCTTTTTTGAACCCAGCTACACTAACTGCACTAACCACATCCTCTGGCAACAAATTCCAGAGCTTTACTTTGCATTGAGTGAAAAAGAATTTTCTCTGATTAGTCTTAAATGTGCTACTTGCTAACTTCATGGAATGCCCCCTAGTCCTTTTATTATTCAAAAGTGTAAATAACCGATTCACATCTACTCGTTCAAGACCTCTCATGATCTTAAAGACCTCTATCATATCCCCCTCAGCCATCTCTTCTCCAAGCTGAACAGCCCTAACCTCTTCAGCCTTTCCTCATAGGAGAGCTGTTCCATCCCCTTTATCATTTTGGTTGCCCTTCTCTGTACCTTCTCCATCGCAACTACATCTTTTTTGAGATGCGGCGACCAGAATTGTACACAGTGGGGTGGATTTTAAAAGCCCTGCTCGCGTAAATCCGCCCGGATTTACGCGAGCAGGGCCTTGCGCGCCGGCGTGCCTATTTTCCATAGGCCTGCCGGCGCGCGCAGAGCCCCGGGACTCACGTAAGTCCTGGGGTTTTTTGTCGGGGGCGTGTCGGAGGCAGGGCCGATCGACGCGGCGTTTTGGGGGCGGGACGCGGCGTTTTGGGGGCGGGCCCGGGGGCGTGGTTTCGCCCCAGGGCGGTCCGGGGGCGAGGCCGCGCCCTCCGGAACTGCCCACGGGTCGCGTCTCGGCACGCCAGCGGGCTGCTGGCGCGCGTGGATTTACTTCTCCCTCCGGGAGGTGTAAATCTGTCAACAAAGGTAGGGGGGGGTTTAGATAGGGCCGGGGGGGTTGGTTAGGTAGAGGAAGGGAGGGGAAGGTGAGGGGAGGGCGAAAGAGAGTTCCCTCCGAGGCCGCTCCGATTTCGGAGCGGCCTCGGAGGGAACGGAGGCATGCTGCGCGGCTCGGCGCGCGTCGGCTGCCCAAAATCGGCAGCCTTGCGCGCGCCGATCCTGGATTTTAGCAGATACGTGTGGCTACGCACGTATCTACTAAAATCCAGCGTACTTTTGTTTGCGACTGGTGCGCCAACAAAAGTACGCGACCGCGCATTTTTTAAAAATCTACGCCAGTATTCAAGGTCTGGTCTCACCATGGAGCGATATAGAGGCATTATGACATTTTCCGATTTATTAACCATTCCCTTCCTAATAATTCCTAACATTCTGTTTGCTTTTTTGACTGCTGCAGCACACTGAACCAATGATTTTAAAGTATTATCCACTATGTGCCTAGATCTTTTTCCTGGGTGGTAGCTCCTAATATGGAACCTAACATCGTGTAACTACAGCAAGGGTTATTTTTCCCTAGATGCAACACCTTGCACTTGTCCACATTAAATTTCATCTGCCATTTGGATGCCCAATCTTCCAGTCTTGCAAGGTCCTCCTATAATGTATCACAATCCGCTTGTGATTTAAGTACTTGAATAATTTTGTATCATCGCAAATTTGATAACCTCACTCGTCGTATTCCTTTCCAGATCATTTATATATATTGAAAAGCACCGGTCCAAGTACAGATCCCTGAGGCACTCCACTGTCTGCCCTTTTCCACTGAGAAAATTTACCATTTAATCCTACTCTCTGTTTCCGGTCATGTAACCAGTTTGTAATCCACGAAAGGACATTGCCTCCTATCCCATGACTTTTTAGTTTTCTTAGAAGCCTTTCATGAGGGACTTTGTCAAACGCCTTCTGAAAATCCAAATTCTCTACATCTACCGGTTCACCTTTATCCGCATATTTATTAACCCCTTCAAAAAAATGAAGCAGATTTGTTAGGCAAGACTTCCCTTGGGTAAATCCATGTTGACAGCAACAACAACTCAGTGTTGTGACTTTTTCTAAATCTGAATTGGTATTCATTAAGAACTTTCTGCTCTGTTAAATAATCATCCAGTTGCTTCAGCACAGTTTTTTCTAATATTTTTGATAATATTGGTAAATTGGATACTGGTACATAATTAATTACAAAATTCATAAGTAGGTTCTGAACTTTTTGTATTGGTCTGATAGTTGCTTTCTTTAGTACAAAAGGTAAATCCCCCTCAGTTAAAGAGCAATTGACTATACTTTTAATATCTCAGATGTTATCCCTTTCAAATTCTTCACTGTGTAAAAAGAGCATGGATCTAATGGGGAAAAGATACTATTAATACTAGATTCTATAGTGTTGACTTCATTTACAGCTACTATAGTAAACTCTGACCAGCAGCTTCTACTGGCACCCTCCCACACACACACACACTCTCCATCATTCTATTCATTGTCCCCTGTTGTGCTTGTATTTTTAAAACTTTACTTTCAAAGAAATCTGCGTATTGATCACAACTGGGGACATCTGGACCACCGAACTTTGGCTTTGCAGTAACTCTTTTTACAATTGTCATCAGTTCTAAAGGAAGTTTCAAGGAATTTTGTAACGACTCTGTATAGTATGTACATTTTGCTAAATGGCATATCTTTCTTCAACTTGACAACATTGCCACATATACTTTTCTCAATCAGTCAGATTAATGTTTTTGCAAAACTCTTTCTGCTGTATGCAAAACTTTGCAGTACTCAACTAATTCCTTTGTTAACCAAGGAACAGAATTTAACTTATTCAATTAAATTCTGTTCCTTATTCAATTCCCATTTCTCATGTAGGGGGCAAATGTACCATAGTCTCATGAGAGACTCAGACTCCATTGATTAACTAACTATTTATTTGAGTCTGTTTTACTTTCTTGAAATTCTAAATTAGCTTTCCAATGTTCCTCAAATTGAGACACATCCACATTCGAACATATCAATCACTTAGTTTTGGTAACAATTCTTTTAACCAAAGGATATTGAATAACAAAAGTTACTAAAAATGGTCAGAACAATCAGTTTTCTTTACCATTAGTAACTTAATCAAATGAGGCCATTGTTGATGACATAATAGGTCTAATGTGTGGCCGGCCTTATGGGAAGAATCCTTTATTAGCTGCTCAAATTCAACTGTTGCTAATATAGTCTTAAAATCCCTTGAAGGTATATATCTGCAACATGGAAATGCTTCTAAACAGTTTGTGGTGTAACAGAAAGAGCTTTATTAATGTTCATGGAGCTAATCTGTTAGGCAGAATGAAAGGAGTGTGAAGAGAGCATGAAAGCATGATAGTTCAAAGTATGTATGCATTTCCTTTTTGCAGGAGAGCAACCTGGCGATTTCTTCAATGGCCTAGGACTAAGTGGTTTCTGAAAGGCAAGGCAGCACTTATAGATGTTGCTTGATATCCCTGAGGAAGACAACGAGGTGGAAGAGTCCCACAGAGGAGCAGCGATAGCCTGTAATGGAGGAGATGGAGAAGGAGGAAGAGGAGGAGGAGGACACCCATCTGGCTGCTCCTCTTTCACTAACCCCTGATCTCAGGTAGCTTGCAGATGACAAGCAGGAGGGCAGTTCGGCAGAGGAGGAGCTCGTCTTACATCAGGAAGAGTAGGTGGAGGTCACTCCTGCAGAGAATTGCATTATTGCTATTAATTCAAGAGTGGTGGAGGAGATTTCTGCTCTCATGCATGGTCTCCAGGATGCTATGAGGGAAGAAATACAAGGCCTCAGGGACATTTTCAGGGGGAGATGCAGGCTTGCAACAGGAGCTATAGGGTATATGTACTGAAATAGAGGCCCACACTGAAGTGTGAAGGGAGATGCTGCAGAGGATGCCCTCTGGCTGCCACAGCCCTAACCAGCTCCCTACTATGTGATACCCTACTGGATACAGACCACCAGTCTTTGCTGCACCACAAGGCTAGATGGCCCTCCACAGGCTAGAGTTCCTTCTGCACCATTGCCTGTTCCACCTATTTCTCCACCACATCCCATCATGTCACCACCTTCTCTAATGCTGCCACCATCACCTCTGCCCATGCAGCCTGCAGCATTACCATTGCCACAACTTGAGAGAGATGCTCCCACCTCTCCAAGGGAACAGGTGGCTAAGGAGGAAAGGCCCCACCACATCTATTGTCTCATTTTCTCAGCTCCACAGAGCCCTGCAGGCTCCTCCAGCAGCTATGTCAATGTGCTACTGCCCCAGGTCCTGTGCCTTTTGAGGGCAATGTCAGCTGTGACAGGACACCACTGCAAAGGAGCACCAGAATTGGACAACCAAAGGCACATGAGCTTCCCCCACACTAAAAAAGAGAACAGCTAAGGAAGCATTACATTTCTATTATATATTATCCATTACCATGAGCACACTATGAAAATAAATGCATATTCACTGTCTAAAATGTCTTTGGAGCAGAGTATTCCTTTCCTCCTTAGCCTACCATTGACTCTGTATATTCTTCAATTCCTCCTAGTTCAGCTCTTCTTCCTTCTTCCTTCTACTCTTCCCCTTCATCCAGATTATCTTCCAGTCCCTCTAAAGGAGGCATGTGTTTGTGTTTTGCCACATTATATAGCATGCAGGAGGCTAGAAAGATCTCACAGACTTAAAGTGGGTTGTAGAGAATATATCCTCCTGATTTGCTCAGACAACAGAAATATGTTTTGAGTAGTTCAAAGGTTCTTTCAATGATGCCCCTGGCCTGCTAGTGGGCCCAGTTGTAGTGAGTCTCTGCAGTGGTCTGTGGATTAGCTATCTGGATCAGGAGCAGAAATCCTCTATCACCTATAGGGGAGAAGGCAGAGAAGAGCAGTTAGATATGCCTTTTGATTGGGCAGTGGGGTAGTCCACAGGGTAGGGTTAGAGCTCTTCTCCTCACCAAGATGGCAGTCTACCTAGATATGTGGGAGACAATACAAAGATGTTAGTTGGTGTGTGTTGGTGGTAGTGCTAAGTGAAATCCTCCTAGAAGCCAGCCCCTGGTGATGTGGCCTTCCTGGAAGTGGTCATGAATTCCTGATTGTGATAGGATGTAGGCATCATGAGTGTCCTGGAAACCTGGGCACAACATCCAGGATGTCTTTGGAATCGCAGACCACCTGCATATTGAGGGAGTGGAAGACCTTGCATTTGTGGTAAGTGACATAAATGAGCAGTAGTAAATGAACATGAGTAAGCTTGATGATGTTCACATGTACATCACTTTTAAAATACCTTATTATGACGGTAACTTTCAAGCCAGCGCACGTGCGCACATGTGTGCGCATTCATCGGCCTGCACCCAGGGATGTGGCTATTTTATAACATACATGTGTATAAGCGTGCGTGTTATGAAATAGCGTGGCCACATACACACGTGCCCAATTCTAATTGGAAGCGCACATATGCGTGCAAATCCTGCTTTTACCTTGTAAATTGGGTGATTTTAAAAGGTGCTCATGCCGATGCTATTCTCAGTTTTACCAGATTGTCTACAGTTCATCCATTTAAGAGGTAGGTCCTCCAAACCCCCCTAGTTTAATAGCCTTCACTCCCCCAGTTAGCCTCAATCCTTAATATCCTGCAGATTTCCCTAGCATGCTTTATTTTCAAACTTACATGCCCGTACCCTTCCCATTTTTGAAAACTTTCTAAATCTGCATGCCACAGGAGATACACATGGAACTCGATAGCTTTTAAAATCCACTCGGCATGCATGAGCCCAACTTATTTTCACATCCCTAATTAATGCGCAAGCCAGGCTTTTAACATTCACCTCTATGTGAGTTCATGTGAACCTCGCTCTGACACATATATAGACAATTTCATTTCAAATGAACATATCCCTTTCTATGCACCCCAAATAAACTCACAAATCTTTAGAGCCTGGAAAGCCCACCCTTGGGTCCACAGCTACCTTCTCAGGACAGAACATAAAGGCGAAAGAACCCCAAGTCAAACTGGGCTCATGAGTTTTGTTAAATCACCCAAACCTCCCATTGGAAAGTGCCAGAGAATGCCAGCTAATCTTACTCTCTCTAACCTCATACATCCATGGTCTTTGAAGACTCATATGCTCTAGTAAGGGACCACTTTTGGGTTACACTTACATATGCCCACTTTGAGTGCACAGCATCAGGTTATTTGCAGTTTTCCTGCATCCAGTCCGGTGCTGTGCCTTTAGTATTTCACAATTTGTATCAACATGTTGGTCACCTTCTTAGTCATGTAGATGGTAGTAAATCACCACCAATATACTCCTCCTAGACATGCATGGAATTTCTATTCACAAAGATTCCAAAGTGTAGTTTATTTCCTGAAGAATTTGCATCCTGTTTTATTCTATGACATCCTTAACACAGGGCTCCCCAAATCTGTCCTGGAGACCCTCATAGCCAGTCGGGTTTTCAGGATATCCTCAATGAATATGCATGAGATGAATTTGCATACCATGAGAGACTTGGTATATGCAAATTTATCTCATGCATATTCATTGTTGATAACACTTTTCCTCATTTTATCAAAGTTTCCCTTTTGAAAGTTTAGCACGAGAGCCGTGGATTTGCACACTGTTCCTCTTCCAGTCATTAAATCAAATTTGATCATATTATGATCACTATTGCCAAGCGGCCCCACCACAGTTACCTCTCTCACCAAGTCCTGTGCTCCACTGAGAATTAGATCTAAAATTGCTCCCTCTCTCATCGGTTCCTGAACCAATTGCTCCATAAAGCTATCATTTATTCCATCCAGGAACGTTATCTCTCTAGCATGTCCCGATGATACATTTACCCAGTCAATATTGTGGTAATTGAAGTCTCCCAATATTACTGCACTACCAATTTGGTTAGCTTCCCTAATTTCCCTTAGCATTTCACTATCCGTCTCACCATCTTGACCAGGTGGACAGTAGTATACTCCTATCACTATAGTCTTCCCCAACACACAATTTTGTATTTAGTCTCATGCAGGATGTTTTTCCTGTTGGACTCTGCCATCCCGGACATAAAGCGCCACACCTCTTCCCGGGTGCTCCTCTCTGTCATTGCGATATAATTTGTATCCCAGTATAGCACTGTCCCATTGGTTATCCTCTTTCCACCATGTCTCTGAGATGCCAATTAAGTCTATGTCATCATTCACTGCTAGATACCTAATACAACAAAGCACCAAAATATATTTTTGGGGAATTATAAAATACTAATCAATTCACACTCAATCCCCCCTTATAAATTGCTTTTGCATTGAATCTATAAATTCTTTGTTGCTCACAAACCGTGAGTCATCTAATTCAAAATACCACAACTATTCACTAGGAGGCTGCCGAGCCTATGTTATGACCTGAACTAGCCTCGCTATTTGGATTAGAAGAAAAATTTGTGAAAGATGGAGGAAGGGTTTCATATATATGAGTTTTAAACCCCCACCAGGGTGAACTCAATTTGTGTATATATAATCATGAACCAAACCTCCTCCATCCAATATTTTTTGTTGAAATGTGTGCAACAAGCTCAAACACCTGTGTCCTTTTTTTTGTATAACTTTTCACTTTTACTTATGAATCTTTTAAATGTCATGAACAACTAACTTTATAGATCAATTTTAAAAGTCCCGACTTATCTGGTAAAAGTTGACAACAAAAAAGTTGGGTTGTCAACTTTTACCAGATAAGTTGGGACTTTTAAAATTGATCTATGAAGTTAGTTGTTCATGACATTTAAAAGATTCATAAGTAAAAGTGAAAAGTTATACAAAAAAAAAAAGGACACAGGTGTTTGAGCTTGTTGCACACATTTCAACAAAAAATATTGGATGGAGGAGGTTTGGTTCATGATTATATATACACAAATTGAGTTCACCCTGGTGGGGGTTTAAAACTCATATATATGAAACCCTTCCTCCATCTTTCACAAATTTTTCTTCTAATCCAAATAGCGAGGCTAGTTCGGGTCATAACATAGGCTCGGCAGCCTCCTAGTGAATAGTTGTGGTATTTTGAATTAGATGACTCACGGTTTGTGAGCAACAAAGAATTTATAGATTCAATGCAAAAGCAATTTATAAGGGGGGATTGAGTGTGAATTGATCATTCACTGCTATACATTCTAATTCTCCCATCTTACTTCTTAGACTTCTGGCATTAGCATACAAACATTTCAAAGTTTGTTTTTTGTTTGTATTTTCATTCTGCTTTTTAATTGATAGGGATAAGTTAGAATTTTTTTAGCTCAGGTGAGTTTTCAGTTACAGGCACTTGGACTACTTTTCTTATTATTGGAACCTCACTGTTGGGATGCCCTAATTCTAATGCATCATTAGTATCCTTTGAAGATACCTCTCTCCAAACCATGCGTTGCTGAGCGACTGTCGGCTTTCCCCTTTGTTCTAGTTTAAAAGCTGCTCTATCTCCTTTTTAAAGGTTAGCGTCAGCAGTCTGGTTCCACCCTGGTTAAAGTGGAGCCCATCCCTTCGGAAGAGACTCCCCCTTCCCCAAAAGGTTCCCCAGTTCCTAATAAAACTGAATCCCTCTTCCTTGCACCATCGTCTCATCCTGCGTGTGGAACAGGGAGCATTTCAGAGAATGCAACCCTGGAGGTTCTGGATTTAAGCTTTCTGCCTAAGAGCCTAAATTTGGCTTCCAGAACCTCCCTCCCACATTTTCCTATGTCGTTGGTGCCCACATGTACCACGACAGCCGGCTCCTCCCCAGCAGTGTCTAAAATCTTATCTAGGTGACGCGTGAGGTCCGCCACCTTCGCACCAGGTAGGCATGTTACCAGGCGATCCTCACGCCCACCAGCCACCCAGCTATCTATATTCCTAATAATCGAATCACCAACTATGACGGCCGACCTAACCCTTCCCTGCTGGGCAGTAGGCCTTGGGGAGATATCCTCAGTGCGAAAGAACAATGCATCACCTGGAGAGCAGGTCCTTGCTGCAGGATCCTTTCCTGCTGCACCTGGTTGATGCTCTCCCATCATGAGACCTTCTTCCTCCAAGGCAGCACCAGGGCTGCCAGTCTGAAGTTGGGACTTGGCTACTATGTCCCTGAAGGTCTCATCTATATACCTCGCTGTCTGCCTCAGCTCCTCCAGGTCTGCCACTCTAGCCTCCAGAGATCGGACTCGTTCTCTGAGAGCCAGGAGCTCTTTGCATCGCATGCACATGTACAACTTCTCACCGGTGGGTAAAAAATCATACATGTGACACTCGATGCAAAAGACTGGGAAGCTCCCCTCTTGCTGCTGGACTGCTGCCTTCATCTCAATTTTGATCAGTTCCTAGTTAAGTTTTAGGTTGCTATGGGAGTAGGAATGTGTTTAACATCCTTTAAATGTATTAGTGAATTAACTATATGTCTGGTAGTGGCCTACTGGGGTCTGATCGAATTCTCAATAAAGTTTTTGTTGATGTTTTTTTTTTTTTGTGAAAGTGGCACCTGCCTATAAATTAAGGGATGGGCAAGGGATGGGCAAGGAGTGGGAGGGTTGGGAAATACAAACAGTCTAACTTCAGTTAGTCAGCCAGAGTGACTCACTGCTCTCTTGATTAACAAATGTTGGTACCTATTCAATCCAATCACACTACCTCAACACCTTTCCAAGGTGAGTAACTGAGCTGAACCTTTCAACCTATTTACTTAGATATACACTGCTCCTAGCTTATTTCTAGCTTCTGGCTATTTTTTTTGTTTTTTTTTTTTGGGGGGGGGGGGGGGTTGTGGGGTTTTTTTTCTTTCTTTTTTTTTTTTTTAAATACAAACACTCAGTTTGTATTAAATACAAATACTCAGTTCTTTAAAAGTCTGCAGAACACTCAGTTCTACAGACTTTTAAAAATAAACACACACAACCTACTGCTTACTAGCTACCTTTTGGAAAATAGTGCACACTCTTTTCCAGAACAAATGAACCCATTCATTTTCAGGATTTTCAGTGGAACTGTGCATTTGTTTCAGAGTGAAAAATGAAAATGCCCAGTTTACTTCAGATTACCATTCATTTTAAAAGCAAATGCACATTTAAAAGTGAATTTTAAGACTTGTGCACGTAAAAATGAGCACATACATGTGCAAATATTACGTATTCATGTAAGTGGTATATTATAAACCTCAAATATACACAAACAAGTAATGGTGCATGAATAAATTTGCTTGTAAAAATAAAGGGACAGTCCACGGCCGAGACCAACATTTACATGCAAAGTGCATAAGGAAACATCCTTATGCACCTGTGCATTTTTACACCTGCTAATTATCTGGAGGAAGTCAGAATAAAATTCTTCATAGATGTAACTCCACCCCGCTGTGCCTGTCCTGCAAGGGTGGGGCCATAAAAGTATTTGTAAGTTTTTTGAGGCAGGAACCCTGACTAGCCCTTCTCTGATGCCCTTTCCCCAGGGTGTGAACCTTTTTGGCTGGGAAAAGAAAGGTGTCCTTTTGAGTCCCAGTGCAGGAGTGGCTAACATCCTGGGAGAGGGGTCACGTCTCTTTCTGTTTGCTGTGTGACCAAATAAAGATACTGGATACACTGGGTTAGTGTCCAAACTTAAATTTATTGTATCAGATAGTTGCAGATGGCAAAATAAATATGCTTCCAACACCACAGTCTTTTCTCTCCTCCTTTATCTGTACAGGAACCTTTGCATGGACAAGGGATCCTACCACCCTCCTGGTTTAGGTGAGATTAAGGTCCTGGTGGGCAGGGCTATATTTAAGCTCAGCTGTGCAGGAAAACTTCTTCCATAGATGTCCAATCTCTCTTCTCTCCCCAGGGACTGAAGACTCTGGATTGGTGTCCTCTAGAATCTTTATAGTTCTTATATGCATGATTAGCACTTCTTCCACTCTAGTTTGTCTCAGTCTCTGACTCTCCTCTGGATCCCTTATGGGAGGGATCACTGGATATAGTTTTGTTTTTTTTTTACCCTGCTCTACTGCAGGCAGGAAGGGACAGCCAAAAATCTTCCTCCTAGATGGTTAAACTTAATGTGTCTTTTTTCTCAACCGAATATAACACTGGAGTTGCTCCTCACAAGGGGTCACCACTTCTGGGGAAGGCCTTCCTTATTCTTAGGCATCCCAGAGGCAAGGTTCCCTGTGCCCTGAATCCGAGAAAGGCCCAGGTGTCCAGTGAGGCTCCTACCACAAAAAGCTTAAAATCCCCAAAACAGCCCGGAGGAGTATCCAAGATACCAAGACAGCTGGGGAGTAGACTGTCAGGAACAACCTCCCGACCCTGGTCAGGAATCACAGGCTGGGTTAACCTATTTCCTCTGACTAGGCCAGAAATGAATAAAAAAGCAAGATCCTCACTGTCTACTAACTCTCCAAAACTTATAAGGGACTGCTTCCAGACTCTCAGGAGAGATCTATTATAAAGCCTCCTAAGGGACAGCCATTACCTTTAAGGGAGGGACTGGAATTTGAATGTGTCCTTCCCCCATCCACTAACCTATTCTAGCTAATGCTTCCCTGGGCATTCTGGTAACCAAAGAATGGCTCTCGGTTACATAGTTAATTAGTGACTGGGTGAGGGAGTCTGGGTAAACTGGAGGGAGTTCAGGATGAAGAACCAGGGGCATCTTGATGACCTAGAGAGACTGGGCAAACTGGTAGACTAACTTGTAAAACTTGTAATTTCATGCACACATGTTATAAATTGTGATGATTTACAAGCATTGATGCCGACAAGTGCTAAGGAAAATACATGAGTTAAATTTCCTTGTGTAAATTATTAAAATTAGGAGCATAAATATGCATGCATAGATGTGTGCCACTTATCCAGATAAATTTTGAGTTATTCAGATGTCTTAAAAAGCAGCACTACTTAGCTGGATAAGTAAGATAGCTGGATAAGTCTTCAAATGCTAGTTATCCAGTCATTTTACTTATCCAGCTTATTAGTGCATTTCTTTTTCATAACTATCGTACTCAGCTGGATACGTCTAAAACAGCGCATGGCAGGATAAGTAGTGTTTTTTAAGATTTTTCTGTCTTTTCCCACCACTTAGTTCAGTGATGGCGAACTCCAGTCCTCGGGTGCCACAAACAGGCCAGGTTTTCAGGATATCTGCAGTGAATATGATTGAGATAGAACTGGGGAACTTTTTGGGGAACAGGGAGTCTTTTCTGAAGGGATGGGCTCCACCTTAATCTTTAAAAGGAGATTGTTCTAGTTTAAAAGCTACTCTAAGGGGAAAGCCGACAGTTGCTCAGCAGCACATGGTTCAGAGGGAGGTATCTTCAAAGGATACTAATGACGCATTAGAATTAGGGCACCCCAACAGTGAGGTTCTAATAATAAGAAACATAGTCCAAGTGCCTGTAATTAAAAACTCATCTGAGCTAAAAATTTCCAATTTATCCCTATCATCTAAGAAGCATAATGAAATTATAAACAAAAAACAAACTTTGAAATGTTTGTATGCTAATGCCAGAAGTCTAAGGAGTAACATGGGAGAATTACAATGTAAAGCAGTGAAAGATGACAAAGGCTTAATTGGCATTTCAGAGACATGGTGGAAGGAGGATAACCAATGGGACGGTGCTATACCAGGGTGCAAATTATATATAAAAGACAGAGAAGAGCATCTGGGAGGCGGGGTGGGGCTTTGTGTCTGGGAATGCATAGAGTCCAACAGGATAAACACCCTGCATTAGACTAAATGCACAATGGAATCTTTATGGGAAGAAATCCCTTGTGTGTTGGGGAAGAGTACAGTGATAGGAATATACTACCATCCACCTAGCCAAGATGGTGAGATGAACAGTGAAATGCTAAGAGAAATTAGGGAAGCTACCAAATTAGTAGTGCAGTATTAATGGGAAATTTCAATTACCTTCACAGAAAAAAAGTGCAGACCTTATGAGTCCAGTCCCACTCAGGATAATTCAAAGGAATTCTGAGAATCAAAGACTTTTATTATTTTAGTCTGGCAACTCCACTGACTTACAGGGGGAGAGAGCATGCGTTTCACAGAGTGAGCTGAGTGCAGAATTTCTTTACACTTGACAGGGAGTCAAAGTGTCCCTGTCAAGTGTAAAGAAATTCTGCACTCAGCTCACTCTGTGAAACACATGCTCCCTCCCGATGCAGCCCTAGGTGAAACACGGGACCGTGTCGGGGGACGCGTTTAAGATGCCTGTACTGTAAGTCAGTGGAGTTGCCGGACTAAAATAATAAAAGTCTTTGATTCTCAGAATTCCTTTGAATTATCCTGATTGGGACTGAACACATAAGGTCTGCACTATTTTTCTGTGGATATTATTGATTGAAGTACAGGGGTGCTCTGTTGTGTTTTGGTTGTACAAATTTCAATTACCCCAATATTGACTGGGTAAATGCAACATCAGGGCATGCTAGAGAGATAAAGTTCCTGGATGGAATAAATGACAGTTTTATGCGACAATTGGTTTAGGAACTGATGAGAGAGGGAACAATTTTAGATCTAATTCTCAGTTGAGCACAGGATTTGGTGAGAGAGGTAATGGTGGTGGGTCTGCTTGGCAATAGTGATCATAATATGATCAAATTTGAATTAGTGACTGGAAGGGGGTCAGTAAGCAAATCCATGGCTCTAGTGATAAACTTTCAAAGGGGAAACTTTGATAAAATGAGAAAAATAGTTTGAAAAAAACTGAAAGGAGCAGCTGCAAAGGTAAAACGTATGCAAGAGGCATGGACATTGTTAAAAAATACCTTCCTAGAAACACAGTCCAGATGTATTCCACAAATTAAGAAAGGTGGAAGGAAGGCAAAACTATTACCAGCATGGTTAAAAGGTGAGATGAAAGAAGCTATTTTAGCCAAAAGATCTTCATTCAAAAATTGGAAGAAAAATCCAACAGAAGATAATAGGATAAAGCATAAGCACTGGCAAGTTAAATGTAAGACATTGATAAGACAGGCTAAGAGAGAATTCGAAAAGAAGTTGGCCATAGAGGCAAAAACTCACAGTAAAAACTTTTAAAAATATATCAGAAGTAGAAAGCCTGCGAAGGAGTCAATTGGACCATTAGATGATCGAGGGTGTTAAAGGGGCACTTAGAGAAGATAAGACCATCACAGAAAGATTAAATGATTTCTTTGCTTCTGTGTTTACTGAAGAGGATGTTGGGGAGATACCAGTTCCGGAGAAGGTTTTCATGGGTAATGATTAAAATAGATTGAACCAAATCACGGTGAACCTAGAAGATGTGGTAGGCCTGATTGACAAACTGATAGGGATGTGCATTCGTTTCATACGTTTCCTATACAAACATGTAATATGAAACGTATGAAACATATGAAACGAATGAACATCTGATTGGTATATAATGGGAAACGTATGAAACAAATTAAACAAATGAAACGAATGCACATCCCTACAAACTGAAGAGTAGTAAATCACTGGACCAGATGGTATACACCCAAGGGTTCTAAAGGAACTAAAAAATGAAATTTCAGATCTATTAGTTAAAATTTGTAACCTATCATTTAAATCATCCATTGTACCTGAAGACTGGAGGGTGGCTAATGTAACCCCAATATTTAAAGAGAGCTTCAGGAGCAATCTGGGAAACTACAGACCAGTTAGCCTGACTTCAGTGCCATGGAAATTAGTGGAAAGTGTTCTAAAGATCAAAATCACAGAACAAATAGAAAGACATGCTTTAATGGAAGAAAGTCAGCATGGCTTTACCCACGGCAAGTCTTGCCTCACAAATCTGCTTCACTTTCTTGAAGGGGTTAATAAACATATAGATAAAGGTGAACCAGTAGATGTAGTGTATTTGAATTTTTCAGAAGGCATTTGACAAAGTTCCTCATGAGAGTCTTCTAAGAAAAGTAAAAAGTCATGGGATAGGTGGTGATGCCCTTTCGTGGATTACAAACTGGCTAAAAGACAGGAAACAGAGAGTAGGATTAAATGGACAATTTTCTCAGTGGAGGGGGATGGGCAGTAGAGTGCCTCAGGGATCTGTACTTGGACCTGTGCTTTTCAATATATATATGTATAAATGATCTAGAAAGGAATATGATGAGTGAGGTAATGAAATTTGCAGATGATACAAAATTATTCAAAGTAGTTAAAATCACAAGCAGATTGTGATAAATTGCAGAAGGGCCTTGTGACACTGCAAGATTGGGCATCCAAATGGCAGATGAAATTTAATGTGGATAAGTGCAAGGTGATGCATATAGGGAAAAGTAATCCATGCTGTAGAGTTACATGATGTTAGGTTCCATATTAGAAGTTACCACCCAGGTAAGAGATCTAGGCATTATAGTGGATAATACATTGAAAGTCAGCTCAGTGTGCTGCAGCAGTCAAAAAAGCAAACAGAATATGAGGAATTATTAGAAAGGGAATGGTGAATAAAACAGAAAATATCATAATGCCTCTGTATCGCTCCATGGTGAGACCACATCTTGAATACTGTGTTCAATTCTGGTCGCATCATCTCAAAAAAGATATAGTTGCGATGGAGAAGGAACAGAGAAGGGCGACCAAAATGATAAAGGTCATGGAACAGCTCCCATATGAGAAAAGACTAAAGACGTTATGGCTGTTCAGCTTGGAGAAGAGACGGCTGAGGGGGGATATGATAGATGTGTTTAAAATAATGAGAGGTCTAGAATGGATACATGTGAATCAATTATTTACACTTTCGGATAATAGAAGGACTAGGGAGCATTCCATGAAGCTAGCATGTAGCACATTTAAAACTAATCAGAGAAAATTATTTTTCACTCAACCCACAATTAAACTCTGGAATTTGTTACAGGGGATTTGTTAGTGCAGTTAGAACAGCTGGGTTTAAAAAAGGTTTGGATAAGTTCTTGGAGGAGAAGTCCATTACCTTCTATTAAACAAGTTGACTTAGAAAATAGCCACTGCTATTACTAGCATCAGTAGCATGGGATATATGTAGGGGTAGATTTTCAAAGGGTTATGCACGTAATATACACGTGTAACCCCCGAAAACCTACCCCTGCACGCGCCGAGCCTATTTTGCATAGGCTCGGTGGCACGCGCAAGCCCCAGGACGTGTGTATGTCCTGGGGCTTTCAAAAAAGGGTAGTCCGGGGGCGGGGCCGGGGTGGAGATCCGGGGGCAGTCCGGGGGCGTTCCCAAGTCCTCTGGCACAGCGGCCATGCCGGAGGTTCGCACACCGGCAGCCGGCCGGCACACGCAAGTTACGCCTGCCACAGGCAGGTGTAACTTTGACAACAAAAGGTAGGGGGGTATTTAGGTAGGGCTGGGGGAGGGTTAGATAGGGGAAGGGAGGGGAAGGTGGCGGGGAGCCGAAAAAAGTTCCCATCGAGGCCACTCCGATTTCGGAGCGGCCTTGGAGGGAATGGGGAAAGCCATCGCGCCTCCCCTAGGGCTCGGTATGCGCAAGGTGCTCAAGTGTGCACCCCTTGCGCGTGCCGACCCCGAATTTTATAACATGCGCGCGGTAGCGCGCGCATGTTATAAAATCGGGTGTACATTTGTGTGCGTTGGGTAACGCGCACAAATGTTCCCCGCGCACGTAAGAATAAAAATCTGTCCCTTAGTGTTTGGGTACTTGCCAGGGAGTTGTAGTCTAGATTGGCCACTGTTGGAAACAGGATGCTGGGCTTGATAGACTCTTAGTCTGACCCAATATGGCAATTTCTTATGTTTCTTATCTTTTTCATGCATATTCACTGTAGATATTCTGAAAACCAGGACTGTTTGTAGCACTCGAGGACTGGAGTTCGCCAACACTGACTTAGTTAGATATGTCAAAACGTATCCATTTTGAAAATAGATGCCGCATATTGTATCTTTTAGATATGTGAACATATTGTTGGGTAGATTTATGTGTATTTTATATAGGGTCTGCGCATTTGCTCACACAATATAAAATACATGTGCATGTGTACGTGCATTCATATAGCTGTATAAATGGGCATGCTCACACATGTCTTAAAGCTATCCTCCTATTATACAGGGATCAGTAAACTCATCATAGTATGGTTTTTCCAATTATTATGTTCTTTTTATATTTGCCACACAGTGTAAGGCCTTATGACTGATTTGGGATTTGTTTTCTTTTTTTCACTTGCTCCATATTTTGCCTATTTAAGTGTTTTCCAGCTAGGACATTTTATCTATTCCCTATAGAATCACCAATGGAAAAAAAAAAACTAATAAAATTCCCCAAATCTGAAATTAATTGAGTTATGGAGATTTAAAAGGGTATTTTTTTCTAGTAATGAAAACTGCAATACGCAAGTTCACTCTTACATTGGAGTTTCCCTTCTAGCTCAAATGTCTTTCATGACTCTGTCACTACATCACTCAGTATCAGATCTGAGAGAACTTCATGCCAGTATATCCAAAAATCAGCCAGTCTGAAACCCTATCCTATCCCAACTTTTTGTTCCCCAAATAAACTAATTCTCACTCTTGTGTAAAGGCTTCATAATCATTCCATTAAGGCTTTTTAACATGCAGGTTATTTTCTCTTTCATCTCATTTTAACTCTCCAAGATTACTCTTTTAATAATTTTTTCCTAAAAGCTTTAGAACTACTATGTAAGGTTTTCTGAAGTGATTGAAGATCATCTTGACTCCCTCTTCATTTTGCTCAACTTCACTCTGCACCCTTACTGCATTTTCAAAACATATAAAAAGTTTCTATATCACTATATTTCTATTTTTTACCCCATTATATTTTTTTCTACAAGAACTTAAACTGTTCCTACCCTGCTGTTGTATCTGATTTTCATTTCATTGCACTGTGTGTGTCTGATCTCAGCGCGTCAGAGACTGACAAGAGAGGCTGCTTCAGCAACTACAAGTTCACACAGCAGGAACCGTGAAATCAGTGGAAATAACATTAGCATAGAAGACATTATAAATTCACAGTTATTTTTCCAATGCGGTATTCTTTTTTAAAGAAACAAGGCTTGCAGACTAGGGCCCATAGCTGTCCTGGCCTCTCTTTTTACCCCTTTTCTCTGTTTTTTTTTCAATGGCCTACCCATGCTCTGATTTACTGGAGGTAGAAAATGTGAGTAACAGAAGGAATCAATGTACTTTTTCTTTGACAGCATCACCTCAAGTTAAAAATGTATGTTACTGATGGTGAGCCAAAGTTTTGAGCTGAGATGTGAACTTCAAGGCAAGTTTTCCTTTGCTGTTGTCTTTTAGTGGAAAAATAGCAGCATGCTACTCAAGCTTTGCTTCTGGAAACAAAAGTCCTAAATAAAGAAAAATGTAAGTAGGAAAGCATGAATCAGCTAATCAGAATGCACAATCCTCTGTGTTTTGGAGTGCAATATTATTTGATGCAGTCAATACATCCTGTATGAAAGGACAAGTCTGAGTCGGAGTCTAGGCATAAAACCCTAATGACTAGCTAAAATAATTCAGGTGATTAATAAATACCGGTAGGTAAGTTACGTATACACATGCAGAGCTCATTATCCATACAAAACTATTGACAGTATGTTTCAGTATACAAGGCCATTTTAGTAAATGGAGCCTACTTATAGGATAACTTTCAAACCTATACATGTTAATAGATTTTTGCACGCAAGTGGACACAAAGATTTATCCTAATGTTTTATCAACTGGATGCCATGGATTGCTGCACAGTTTATTAAATACAACTTAGGTCAGCTCTGAAAGTAAGCGTGCATGATTCAGCGAACGCAAATATTTGTAATGCATTAAAACTGTGTACTTTCTTTACCTATTTTATAAACATACGAGCGAATATTTTATGCATGAAAAATATATAATATGTACTCATAAAACCCTAATTTATATACAAAGGTGGGGATATTTTAAAATATGTGCATGTACTTGAAAGCGACAGTGAGTGCCTCCTCCACCGGTTCATCCAATCCAATTGCAGTTTACCAAGACCGTCTGGTAGTTCACCCCGAATTCCCCATAGTTCACCCAGTCCTTACTCCCCAAAATAGCAGACAACAGACAATCAACTACACTGGTTAATCAGTAGGTGTAAAATGTTATAAATAAGATGGCTAATGTAGTCACATAAATCTTTTATAAAATTGGAACTTCTGTATCTACCTCTTGGCCCTGCCCTGGAATGCCCCAGACTTCTCCTCTTTTGTGCCGATAAATGTGTGAGAGAAACAGAAAATACATGCATAATTTTGATGTTTATAAAATAGCATACATACAAATATAAGCTGTTACGTGCCCCGCCCGCAGCCATCCCGCACACGGGGCCACTCAACTGCATAGCTCCTCAGCAAGTCCCAGGACGACCTCCCTTGCAGTGGTTGCTAGTCCAGCTAGGCCCCGGCGGTCCACAGCGGTGGTCGCTGGGCCTTCCACTGTGCGCCAGGCCTCACACCGAGGTTCGGCGCCTTCCTCCATGCTAGCCACGCCCATACGTGCGTGGCCTGCCCCAAGACTTGTAGGGCCAAGGGCGGGACCAGGTTCCGCGGCGCGCCCTGATTGAGCTACGATATAAGGAAGTTCTTGACTGCACTTCATTGCCTTGGCAATCGAGTTAGTACTCTGCTAGATTGTCTTCGCATTTGTTCCTGCTTGTTCTTAGTCTCATTCCAGGATCCTTCATTTCCAGTTCCGTTCCTGATCTATTCCTGTATCCTCGTTCCTGAGTCCTGTCTGTTCCTGTGTTCGCCTATCTGCCTTCCCAGGTAGTACCTGACTGACTTCTGGTACTGACCTCGGCTTGTTCTTGACCTGTCTGCCTGCCTGCTGCCTGTCTATGACCCTCGCTAGTTCCTGACTCGTCTGTCTGCCGTCTGCCTCAAGACCCAGCCTGTTCCTGATCTACTCGTCTGCCTGCCACCTGCCTCAAGGACCTCTGCTTGCCTCTTTCTACATCTGACCTCCAGTATCTGACCCTTGCTTCGGTGACCACTCCTCGGACTGATCTATAGACATTGACCTTTCGCCTGTCTGACCACGCTTCCAGATCCTGGCTCTGTTCCTCACCTTGTCTTCACCAACTCTGTTCTGGTTCTCCTTGCTCCAGCTCGAACCTGACCGTGCTCCTTCTGTGTCTGTGGGCACGCCGGACTATCCTTCTCCCAGGAGACCCTGCGAGGCCCACCTAAGTCCAAGTGGCCTGGGTCTCTACGGGCTCCTCCCGGAGGGACCTCGGGCTTCCAGTGGTAAAGCTCTAACTAGCCTCTGTCTCCTCAGTGCTCTACCCCCTGGGGCCAGTTACCTCTTGTTTCCTTTCAGGAGCCATTCCACCCTTGCCCCAGGCCAAGGGTCCACCCCCCAAGCTCAACAGTAAGCTACTTACATGCTTTTATACAAAATTTTCTGTGTGTAACCCCCTTTAAGTCATAAAAGATTATTATAAGTAAAAAAAAATTATATTATGAAATCTCCTTTTATTTGTTCTGAATGGAGGAGTAGCCTAGTGATTACAGCAATGGGTGGGAAACCAGGATTCAAATCCTACTGCTGCTCCTTGTGACCTTGGCAAGTCATTTCACCCTTAGTGCCTCAGGTACAAATTGAGATTGTAAGCCCTCTGGGGGACAGGGAAAAAATTACTGTACTTGAATGTAATCTGCTTTGAAGTGCCTGAAAACGAGGAATATAAATACTTTACAAAAATACTTTTGTCTTTATTTGGTGATTTTATTTTATATTTTTTATTCATAGATTTTCAAAATGTGATATTAAAAATAATCTTGACAATAGAAAAGCTGAAGTGATAATACAAAACTAAAATAGACAGGAAATAAAACATCTATCTTGCTATGTAAAGACAAGAAAGATAATAGTAACATGATAACATAGTAATGACAGCAGATAAGGACCAAAATGGTCCATCCAGTCAGCCCTGAAAGTTTTGTATGGTGTCTGCTGCATTGTGTAGGTTACCTCCATGTTTCTCTTTTACTGGATGATAAGCCTTCTTGAAAAATCAGGAAGTGCTACTTGACGTGCTTTGCTTATAGAAAAAATAACATTTGAGAGCAAATACATTAAAGGCTCAGGAGAAATAAACAGAACAGGATGGGATACATGTTATATTAGACAAGATATTTAGAAAAGGAAGGAAATATTTTTATTATGTCACTGACATGGAATAGAAAAGAATGGTCTGAAAAAGTCCGACCTAGATTTTCTAAGCTGCGAAATGGCTACAACATATGTTAAACAGCATTTAAGGTGTGATAAATGCTGTATATCTCATGATAGTTTTATTGTTAATATTAGTTGTTTATTTGCTAGTCGTCTGGTGCCAGGATCTAGCCATAACGCAGCGTTATTCGGGCCTGAAATCTGCCCCTATTACAATGAGCTGCTTTGCATGCATGAATTTAGCAAATCCATGCAAAGCAGCTCATGCATACCTAACCCTATGCTAATAAAATAACATGGCTAGCTTAGAAAATAATCAGCCCCATTATTTTGTCACATTTGAGGGAAGTGTAGTTATTTTACTGCGGGAGCATTGGGACACCAGTGTGGTTCCCCAATGGTTCTGCAGTAAAATTTAAAGATCAAGTGAGCTGAAACTCACCCCACAAACCTGAGAAAATGGCCTTGAGATCAAATGAGATCTCCACCTCCCCCTCCCTACCACAAGTAAAGGCAACTTGGGCCCTAAAGAGTAGGGATGTGAATCGTTTTTCAACGATTAAAATTATCGTCCGATAATGTTTATATCGTCTTAAATCGTTATAGAACACGATACAATAGAAATTCTAACGATTTATCGTTAAAAATCGTTAAATCGTGTTAGTGCGCACTAACTCGAGTTAGTGCGCACTAACTCCCGTTAGTGCGCACTAACTCGATTTAGTGCGCACTAACTGAAAATGATACAAATAAACACTTTCCAGGTCACTGAAGGTCAGTTAGGAATGAATATGTGTTCCTATTGGCTGGCTGCCCTCTTATCTATTGATGTTACCAAGGTTACCACTGAGGTGATGGTTGGGGGGATGGGAAATGGAACTGGAAACTAACGAACACCAACAGAAAATGAAACAAAGTGTTCATACTTCCCAGGTCAGTAAAGGTCACTTAGGAATGAATATGTATGTATGTATTCCTATTGGCTGGCTGTGCTCTTATCTATTGATGTTACCAATATGGTTGGGGGGATGTGAAATGGAAACAGTTGGAAGCTTGACAAAAAAAGTAATGTAATGATCAGCACTCACCTGACTAGAACTTGTTTGTTTATTATTTTTGTTAGCAGGCACCTGAAATGCTAGTGCATGTTGAATTTGCCAATCACTGTGCATTTTAGAAAGGTGGTCCTGGCTGGAACTGTACACAGTTCAAATATATGTAATTGATTGTTGGTAAGTGTATTTTTTAAGTAGCCACACTGGCACCAGTATGTTTACTTTTCCTCCTACTTCCTCCTACTTCCTCCTACTTCCTCCTACTTCCTCACTAGCTCAGCTTTGTAAGAAGGGCTTCTCTGCTTGTGTGTTGTTTTTGTTTGGTGTGAGGAGAGCAGAAACATCAGATCTTTATTCAATCTACTACAGTCATCTCTTACAGTGCCCTATCCCTATTAATACCAGGAGTGTTGTGATCTTCCTGCACACAGTGCCCTAACCCTGATACCAGTCTGAGACAGCTCCCTCCCTGCATTACTAGTGAGAGGCTGGCTTCACAGACAGGGGGGAGCTGCCTGACCCTCACTCCTGACTTCCCCCATGTCCCAGCTAGTGAATGGTGTGTGGGTGAGGGGGGGGGGGGGAGGATGGTGAAGTCTGAGACAGCTCCCTCCCTGCATTACTAGTGAGAGGCTGGCTTCACAGACAGGGGGGGAGCTGCCTGACCCTCACTCCTGACTTCCCCCATGTCCCAGCTAGTGAATGGTGTGTGGGTGAGGTGGGGGGGGAGGATGGTGAAGTCTGAGACAGCTCCCTCCCTGCATTACTAGTGAGAGGCTGGCTTCACAGACAGGGGGGAGCTGCCTGACCCTCACTCCTGACTTCCCCCATGTCCCAGCTAGTGAATGGTGTGTGGGTGAGGGGGGGGGGGAGGATGGTGAAGTCTGAGACAGCTCCCTCCCTGCATTACTAGTGAGAGGCTGGCTTCACAGACAGGGGGGGAGCTGCCTGACCCTCACTCATGACTTCCCCCATGTTCCAGCTAGTGAATGGTGTGTGGGTGAGGTGGGGGGGGGAGGATGGTGAAGTCTGAGACAGCTCCCTCCCTGCATTACTAGTGAGAGGCTGGCTTCACAGACAGGGGGGAGCTGCCTGACCCTCACTCCTGACTTCCCCCATGTCCCAGCTAGTGAATGGTGTGTGGGGGAGGGGGGGGGGGGAGGATGGTGAAGTCTGAGACAGCTCCCTCCCTGCATTACTAGTGAGAGGCTGGCTTCACAGACAGGGGGGGAGCTGCCTGACCCTCACTCCTGACTTCCCCCATGTCCCAGCTAGTGAATGGTGTGTGGGTGAGGTGGGGGGGGGGGGAGGATGGTGAAGTCTGAGACAGCTCCCTCCCTGCATTACTAGTGAGAGGCTGGCTTCACAGACAGGGGGGAGCTGCCTGACCCTCACTCCTGACTTCCCCCATGTCCCAGCTAGTGAATGGTGTGTGGGTGAGGGGGGGGGAGGATGGTGAAGTCTGAGACAGCTCCCTCCCTGCATTACTAGTGAGAGGCTGGCTTCACAGACAGGGGGGGAGCTGCCTGACCCTCACTCCTGACTTCCCCCATGTCCCAGCTAGTGAATGGTGTGTGGGTGAGGGGGGGGGGGGGAGGATGGTGAAGTCTGAGACAGCTCCCTCCCTGCATTACTAGTGAGAGGCTGGCTTCACAGACAGGGGGGAGCTGCCTGACCCTCACTCCTGACTTCCCCCATGTCCCAGCTAGTGAATGGTGTGTGGGTGAGGGGGGGGGGAGGATGGTGAAGTCTGAGACAGCTCCCTCCCTGCATTACTAGTGAGAGGCTGGCTTCACAGACAGGGGGGAGCTGCCTGACCCTCACTCCTCCGGGGTATTGTGATCTTCCTGCACACAGTGCCCTATCCCTGATACCAGGGGTGTTGTGATCTTCCTGCATGCAGTGCCCTATCCCTATTAATACCAGGAGTGTTGTGATCTTCCTGCATGCAGTGCCCTATCCCTATTAATACCAGGAGTGTTGTGATCTTCCTGCATGCAGTGCCCTATCCCTGATACCGGGATGTGTGCAAGAAGATCACAACACCCCCGGTATCAGGAATAGGGCACTGTGTGCAGGAAGATGACAACACCCCCAGTATCAGGAATAGGGCACTGTGTGCAGGAAGATCACAACACCCCTGGTATTAGGGATAGGGCACTGTGTGCAGGAAGATCACAACACTCCTGGTATTAATAGGGATAGGGCACTGTGTGCAGGAAGATCACAATACCCCTGGTATCAGGGTTAGGGCACAAGTTCTAGTCACATTGACTGATCACATTACTTGTTTTGTCAAGCTACCAACCGTTTCCATTTCCCATCCCCCATATACTGTCAGTAGGAAACTTGGTAACATGAATAAATAAGAGGGCAGCCAATAGGAATACATATTCATTCCTAAACTGACCTTAACTGACCTGAAAAGTGTCAAATTGTATCATTTTCAGTTAGTGCGCACTAACTCCCAGTTAGTGCGCACTAACTCCCGTTAGTGCGCACTAACTCGAGTTAGTGCGCACTAATCGGAAAAAAACGATTTTTTAACGATTTTTTAACTAAAAAATCGTGCCTAAGACGATTTTCTTGCCCTGCCACACGATTTCTATCGTTAAGACGATATGGAAAACGATTCACATCCCTACTAAAGAGTAAAAAAAAAACCAGAGTTTAAAACACATAGTGATGCCCCCATCCCTTCCCAGTCCCATTCCCTTAGTGACAGAACCTCAAGCACAAGCAAAGACCGCCCCCCCCCCCCCCCCATATGTTCACCCCATCCTTCCATCCAACGGAAAGCATTAATCCCTGTGGTCTAAGATCCCTCCTCCAAACCCACTTCTATCCAAAATATACCCCAGTGGTCTGGAAGGGCAATCCAACCCCCACCCCACAAGATCTTCCATACCTTAAGAACAATCCCTGGTTGGCTAGTGGGGGCCTGGAGCATGTCTAGCTCCAGGTTTGGTCGGCACAATTTTCCAAAATGGCTCCAACTGCCCTTTGCCTCTACCACATGATAGGAGCAAAGGATGATGCCTAACATGTGGTAGGGGCAAAGGCCAGTTGACACCATTTTGAAAAATGGTGTTGACTAGAAATATGAATCGGAACCGGAATCGGTTGCAGTTTCGGATTTGTGGACTATCGGGAAATTATTTTTCCCGGTCCAATCGTTGGTTTGTTTTTTTTTATTGGCTGCGCCGAGCCAATAACCCAAAAACACAGCCCAACCCTTTAAAATTAGTTCTTTAGTATCCCCTAACCCCCCCCCAAATTTTTTTTAAGTACCTGGTGGTCCAGTGGGGGTGCTCTCCCACTCTCGGGCCATCGGCTGCCAGTAAACAAAATGGTGCCGATGGCCCTTTGCCCTTAGTATGTGACAGGGTATCCGTGCCATTGGCCGGCCCCTGTCACATGGTAGGAGCAATGGACAGCTGGCACCATCTTTAAAAATGGCGCGGGCCATCCAGTGCTCCTACCATGTGACAGGGGCCAGCCAATGGCACGGATACCCTGTCACATGCTAAGGGCAAAGGGCCATCGGCACCATTTTGTATACTGGCAGCCAATGGCCCAAGAGCGGGAGAATGCTCCCGGGACCCCCACTGGACCACCAGGTACTTAAACATTTGGGGGGGGTTGGAGGGGTCTGGAGGGTGGGGGTATACTAAAGAACTAATTTTAAAGGGTTGGGCTGTGTTTTTGTAAGTTCCCTTTCTTCCCGCCACCCCCCATAATGATAAGAGAACCCACAAAATTAATCGTGGGGTTTCCTATCACTATCGGGACCCCCCTCCGATATCTGACGAGATTGAAAATAATTTTAAGCATCATTTTTGTTCTCAGTGACTCAGATTTAGTAAAGTTTGAGTACATTCATTTTGGAAGCATTTTGGCTGTAGATCAGTGTAATTGTGACTAATATTATCCCTAAATTCTGAACTTCCAACACAATTGATAGCAAATAGTAGAGATGTGAATCGTGTCCTCGATCGTCTTAACGATCAATTTCGGCTGGGAGGGGGAGGGAATCGTATCGTTGCCGTTTGGGTGTTTAGAATATCGTGAAAATCGTTAAAATCGTGAACCGGCACACTAAAACCCCCTAAAACCCACCCCCGACCCTTTAAATTAAATCTCCCCCTCCCGAACCCCCCCCCCCAAATGCCTTAAAGTACCCTGGGGTCCAGCGGCGGTCCGAAACGGGCTCCTGCTGTTGAAGCGTGTTGTCTTCAGCCAGCGCCATTTTGCAAAATGGCCGCCGCAAAATGGCGGCGGCCATAGACCAACACGATTCGACCGCAGGAGGTCGCTTCCGGACCCCCGCTGGACTTTTGGCAAGTCTTGTGGGGGTCAGGAGGCCCCCCCAAGCTGGCCAAAAGTCTCTGGGGGTCCAGCGGGCGTCCGGGAGCGATCTCCTGCCGCAAAACGTTTTCCGTACGGATAATGGCGCCGGCCATACGTGTATGGCCGGCGCCATTTTCCGTACGGAAAATGGCGCCGGCAGGAGATCGACTGCAGGAGGTCGTTCAGCGAGGGTTCCGGACCTCCGCTGAACGACCTCCTGCAGTCGATCTCCTGCCGGCGCCATTTTCCGTACGGAAAACGATTCGCGGCAAGAAATCGCTCCCGGAACCCCGCTGGACTCCCAGGAACTTTTGGCCAGCTTGGGGGGGCCTCCTGACCCCCACAAGACTTGCCAAAAGTCCAGCGGGGGTCCGGAACGACCTCCTGCGTCGAATCGTTTTGGTCTATGGCCGCCGCCATTTTGCGGCGGCCATTTTGCAAAATGGCGCCGGCTGAAGACAACAGGATTCAATTGAGGGGGCCGTTCCGGACCGCCGCCGTTCTGGACCACCGCTGGATCCCCAGGTAATTTAAAGCATTTGGGGGGGGGGGGGTTCGGGAGGGTGGGGGATTTAATTTAAAGGGTCGGGGGTGGGTTTTAGTGTGCCAGTTTTCCTGCCCTCCCCCTTCCCCCGATTTACGATTTTTTAACGATAAATCGGGGGAATTGGTATTGTATCGTGGCCCTAACGATTTTTGACGTTTTAAAATATATCGGACAATATTTTAAATCGTCAAAAAACGATTCACATCCCTAATACTAACTGCACGAACCACATTCTCTGTTCACTGCTAATATCTCCTAAAACGATTTACAACATAACATATTAAAACAATACAGAAATCATAAAACTGGTCCCATAGGGCCTACAATAAACCACTTTCAAATTCTACCACTTCGACATTAAAAGCCATTGACAAATGGCATATTTGTTGATACATTTATTCAAATTCATGTGTCTAAAACTATAATATTACTGCCACCGGTCATTGTGTACCTGCTCAAGCATAATACATTTGAGTTCAATCCCAGCATTTGAGTGACTATTTCACTTTGAAGAAAGAAGTCTTGATGGGCCTTGACAAGGGCCAATCCTACCTTCTAGCTCTTCTTGACATTACAGCGGCGTTCGACACAGTAAACCACACAATCCTCATCAACCGTCTGATGGAAATAGGCATCTCAGGCTCTGCACTCCTCTGGTTCAAATCCTCTCTCAACAACAGGCACTACAAAGTAAGAATAATCGATAAAGAATCCCACTCCGTACCTTCTAAACAAGGAGTACCCCAGGGTTCATCCCTTTCCCCTACCCTGTTTAATATCTATCTACTCCCACTATGCCAATTACTCAATAGCCTCAACCTTACCCACTTTATATACGCTGATGACGTGCAGATCCTAATCCCTATCACGGATCCCATCTCCAACACATCTTCACGCTAAAAATGTATGTATTCTTTCATGAATCATTTTTGCAGAAAGCAAGAAATCATCATTATTACAATAAAATATCATTCATCATCAGAACAGGTGCAGAGCAGAGCTAGGACAATTCATATTACAACTAAAATGAAAAAAAATATTCAAATTCTGGTGTCATCTCAGCAAAAAATATCCCTCCACTACTATTTTGTGAAGTAACACAAACTCCTGCAAAGAAAGAGACATCTAGAACCTTGCCATACCATACAGTCATAGCACTGACTCTCAGGATTCAAATAACAGCAACCTTGTGAAAAAACAGCAATGCAAATTCCACACCAGCCCTAGAACATTAATACATCACCTAATGGAGTAACAGAACAAACTGGACTACTACAGTGAAACTACATGCTAGCAGAAATACTGAACTTCAGTCACACACACACAGGTAAAACAGAGACTGATAAAGCTCTGGAATTTGTTGCCAGAGGATGTGGTTAGTGCAGTTAGTGTAGCTGGGTTCAAAAAAGGTTTGGATAAGTTCTTGGAGGAGAAGTCCATTAATGGCTATTAATCAAGTTTACTTAGGGAATAGCCACTGCTATTAATTGCATCAGTAGCATGGGATCTTCTTAGTGTTTGGGTAATTTCCAATGTTCTTGTGGCCTGGTTTTGGCCTCTGTTGGAAATAGGATGCTGGGCTTGATGGACCCTTGGTCTGACCCAGCATAGCAATTTATTATGTTCTTATGACCTTTACCTAATATAGAAATAAGAAACTATAAATTAGAAACAGAAGCATGTAGATAAAATCAAAACAGAAAGCCTGAGAAACTAGACACTGAACAGTAGAATACTTAAGAAAGAACAAAATACAAAAATATAAGAAATGCACATTCCCAAAGATGACATATGCCAATTGCTAAAATCTCAAAATAAAAGTTGAATTTTGGTTTGGTTTTTCTTTGTTGTCTAAATTTTGTATTTTTCTAATCAGTTGGTCCTGGTCTCTTTTTCCCATTTTTCCCTTGTTGCTCATTTTCTAATTCCTTTTCTGTGCTCTCTTCTTCTATTCTCTTCTTCCCTTCCTCCCTCCCTCCCCCCCCCCCCCCCCCACACACACACGCTTCTCTCTTAGACTCCTTCACCCACACAAGCTGCTACTTAGCCATTTAAGTTCAGCTTATCCAAGTTCCTTTTGAATATTGTCCTCAACGTAAATAAGGTGAAGGGGCCTGATGGGATACATTTGAGGGCATTAAGGGAACTTAGAGAAGTCCTAGCAACTGTACTTGCTAATCTTTTCAATGCTTCTTTATAGTTGGGAGAACATCTGGAGGACTGGAGATGGATGGATGTGATTCTTAATCATAAAAGTGGAAGTAAGGAGGAGGCTGGGAACTACAGGCTGGTTAGCCTGACCTCTTTGGTGAGCAAATTAATGGAATCACTGCTAAAACAGTAGTTTCTTGAATCTATTGGATTGCAAGATCTGAGACTGCATGGTTTACCAGAGGTAGATCTTGTCAGAAGAATCTAATCAATTTCTTTGATTGGGTGACCAGAGAGTTAGATCAAGGGTACAATCATACAGGGAGACTTACTAAGCCACAGTAATTTATAGTGAGAAGGGTCAAATATCATTGTGAAATTTTTATTCTGACAAAAAAAAAAATGCACCTCAGTACAGGGCCTTCCTGCATGATGGCTGCCCAGCAAAGCTAGCCCACTATTGTTTAAAGGTCCAAAGCCCTAAAAGTAGTCCCACCATATAGAAAAACACATCCCAGAATCTTGGAGACCCCTGTACACCATCTCCACTAGCTTCTGAGATGTCCCTGGTCACCAAAAGAAAAACAAATCTTAGGAAATTGCACAGCAATGGCCTGTTTCCTTCCTCCACCCCTCTCCCTAATTCCAGAAAAGTGGCCCCTTAGGCTTAAGCCCCCCCCCCCCCCCCCCACAATATCCTTATCCCTTCTCCACCAGCCCTCCAAATAAATTCATATCCCTGGGACCTAGTGTTCCCATCCTCCAGCCCCCAAAAATGATCCTGATGGTCTTGGGGGAACCCTAACCCCTCTGTACCTCTAAAAGCAGTGCCCTCTAGCTTCAGGCCTGTCAATGCCATTTTTCAAAATGGTGTCAATTTGACCATACCCCTATCTTAGGACAAAAGCAAGGTTGAGGGACCATACCTAGGCCATGTGGCCTGGGTTCAGTCCCTAGACCTTGCCCATATCACCACCAGGGTAATTGTTTCGATTTGGGGGATGGGAACACTAAACCCCCAGGATATTAATTTATTTGGATGGCATGGAGAAGTGATGGAGATATTGTGGGGGTGGGGGATCTATAGTCTAAGAGAACACTTTTCTGAAATTAGGGTTGGGAGGTGGGGGGAATGGAACAGACTATTGCCATACAATTTCCTAAGAATTGTTTTTCTTTTGGGGGACAGGGCCGCCTCAGTAGGTTGGATGGGAGGGGTGGGTGGGGGTCTCCAAAGAACCCCAGGTATTTTTTTCTATTTGAGGGGCTGTTTTTCAGACACTGTAGCCCTTTAATTTTCCCATGGGGTCATCAGGGACCCACATTAGCATTCAATGCTTTCTCAGGAAAATATCTACACCTCCCTCAAATGTGCTAAAGTCAGCCCTGTTATTGTATGAATATTATAGTGCCTCTGCATAAGCTGCTTTGCATGTATTAGGTAATTTTATGCATGCAAATACATGCAGAGCAGCTTATTTACATAAGGGAGAAATCTTTAGGTATATTGCACAACAGTACAACAATATGGCGATATCGCATGTTAAACAGAATTATTACCTGGATTTACTAAACTGCGATAAGGTGGTATCGCTACTTTAACTTGCTATTTCATCTCATCACAGTTTAGTAAATCCACGCCTCAGATTGTAAGCCTTTCAGGGATAGGGAAATACCTGCAGTACCTGAATGTAATCCACTTTGAAATGCCAAAAAGCATACTATAAATCAAATAAATAAAAGGGAGAGCGCTAGATGTAGGACTTGGATTTCACTAAAGCCCCAGAGTTTGGTCCTATGACCTGTTCTTTTCAACATTTTTGAGGGCAAAATAAGTGGAAGGATTGTTAAGAAAGGTTAGTAAAACAGTAACATAGTGAATGACGAAAGACCAAAAAGGTCCATCCAATCTGCCCAGCAAGATTTTTTTTTTTAATGTTTTTTTAAATTTATTTATTAGGGTAGTAGCAGCTGCTGCTCCATGCTGGCTACCCCCAAGCAGCAATGTAAACTTCAAGTGTAATAGAAAAGTATCCCCATTTCTTCATTTCTGTTCTTTAAACAGCAGGTATCCTAAGCATTTGTCCCATGCCCTTTTTAATTCCATTAATGTTTTCATCTTCACCATCTCTTCCAGAAGGGCATTCCATGCATCCATCGCCCTTTCCATGGAAGAAATATTTCCTGACATTGTTCCTCAGTCTTCCCCCTTGGAGTTTTATATTGTAACCCCCTAGTTCTACAGCCTTGTTTCCATTGAAAAAGATTTGATTTTTGTGCATCATTAATTCCTTTCAGGTATTTGAAGGACTGTATTATACCTCCCTATTCTCTCTTCTTCAGTGTATACATAGTTAGGTCCTTCAGGCTCATCTCATATGAGCCTGAAGGACCTAACTATGCAATTTTGGTTGCCTTTCCCTGGACCACTTCCATTCTATCCTTATCTTTTTTGAGAAGAGATCTCCAGAACTGAACACAGTATTCTAGGTGAGGCCCCACTAAGGATCTCTACAGGGGTTTATCACCTCCTTTTTCCTCCTGGTTATGCCTCTTTCAATGCAGCCCCGTGTTCCTCTGACCTTAGCCACCACTTTGTCACATTGATTTGCTACCTTCAGGTTTTTCTTTTTGCAGATGATACCAAAATCTGCAACAGTTTAGAGAGCCAGGAAGTTGTGGAAAACATGAAGAGGGATCTAGCAAAGTTCAAGAAATGGTCTAGGGACTGGGCAGCTAAGATTTAATGTTAAAAAATGCAGATTCATCATTTAAGGAAGCAAAAACTCAAGGGAGAGGTACAGTATTGCTGTTGACATTTTTCAAAGTGAAAAGGAGGAGCAGGATCTGGGGGTTCATCGTATCTGATGATATTAAGGTGGCCAAACAATTAGACAAAATGACAGCAAAAGCCGGAAAGATGCTTGACTGCATAAGGGGAGGAACGGTTAGCAAAAAAAAAAAAAAAAAAGGGAGGTAATATTGCCCCTTATAGGTCCCTGCTGAGACCTCATTTGGAATAATATGTACAATTCTGGAGACTGTACCTTCAACAGGAAATAAACAGGATGGAGTTGGTCCAGAGGGTGTATACTAAAATTGTCAGTGGTATTCATTCTTAAGTATATGGGGATAGACAAAATCTAAACATGTATACCCTAGAAGTAATTTGAGATGGGGGAGATATAATAGAGACATTTAAATATCTCACAGGTTCAATGCGCAGGAGAAGAGCCTATTTCAAGGGAAAGGGAATAGACTCAGGAGTAATCTTAGGAAATATTTCTTTACAGAGAGGGTCCTGGATGCATTGAATGGGCTTCCAGTGGCCAAGAAAGCATGGGAAAAATATAGGAGATCGCAGAGGGAATGCTGGGAATTGTAAAGCTAAATAAGTTGGAGGAATGGGCAGTCTAGATAGGCCAGGAGTAGCAAACTTTGGGCCTCATTTTCTAAAGTATCGCAGGCCTGCGATACTTTAGAAAATGCCCAATAGAGTTTAGAGTTCATGCCCAATAGCTTCACCATAGAAGGTGTAGCTATTGGGCATGAACTCGGATGCAAAAAGGGCCTTATCTTTTCGTCGTTCACGGCGTCTTCGCGAGTCGGCCCCAGTGACACCCCGACCCCTCCTCTTCCAGGGCCAACTCCGCCCCCATTTTGGTAGCGCACCCGATAAGGGATGTTTCGCGTGCGAAACATCCCTTATCGTGTTTGATCCTCAAGAGCTACAAATAGGTCAGATTTTCAGGATATCCAAAATGAATATACATGAGATAGATGTGCATACAATGGGGTAGATTTTCAAAGGGATACGCGCGTACCCCCCGAAAACCTACCCCAAACCCCCCCCCCTGCGTGCGCCGAGCCTATTTTGCATAGGCTCGGCTGCGCGCGCAAGCCCCGGGACGTGCGTAAGTCCCGGGGTTTCGTAAAAGGTGCGGGGAGGGGGCATGTCCAGGGGCGTGGTCGAGACCTCCGGACCAGCCCCCCGGTTGGGTGAAGGCATGCCAGCAGCCCGCTGGCGCATGCAGATTTACGCCTGCTTTCAGCCAACAAAGGTAGGGGGGGTTTAGATAGGGCCGGGGGGGGGGGGGTTGGAAAGAAAGTTCCCTCCGAGGCCGCTCCGATTTCAGAGCGGCCTCCGAAGGAACAGGCAGCGCGCGCCGGGCTCGGCACGCACAAGTTGCACAAATGTGCACCCCCTTGCGCGTGCCGACCCCGGATTTTATAAGATACGCACGGCTACGTGCGTATCTTATAAAATCCAGCGTACTTCTGGTGCGCGAACAAAAGTATGCGCTCTCGCAACTTTATAAAATCCGGCCCAGTGCGTGTATTCATGTCTCTCTCATGTATATTCATTATGGATATCCTGAAAACTTGGCCTTTTTGTGATTCTTGAGGACTAGAGTTGGTCACCCCTGAGATAGGCAATACAGTCTTTTTCTGTCATCATATTTCTATGTTTCCTCTCTCTGACATGTTACATAAGTGCTTTGAGCCACATAGGTGATTAATAAGGGTCAGAGGACTATTAGGATCCCCTTACATATATATGAAAGAATAAATGAATGAAGGCTCATTGCATCATAGCCTCAGCATGGACCAGTTACAATTCAGCAAAGAGAAGGAAATTGCTAGACTAAAAATAAATAAAAGAAAACAAATTTAAAAAAAAACAAACTTGCATTCATGCAGCTTATAGTTTCTTTGAGGCCATGAAAAGCCATTTACTAAATATATATCAATACAATCTACCCCCATGTGCAAATACTCTTCATATATTGTTGTGTGGCTTTAAGACATTTTTTACTTGTCATAGGAAATTTAATTTATTGCTAAAGTTGCAGATGGCTTCAGTTGTTGAAGCTGTTGCATAATAGTCTTCCCTGTTTGGTGAAACCATATTGACTTAGGGATAGAGAGTATTATGAAAGAAACCTACTGTGATATGTAATCCTTTGCCCTTCGGCAACAAGCAATAATACACACAGCTGTCGTCTATCCAACTGAGCAGCTCTTACCCAACTTTGAGTAAAATGAGTAATTATGTTTTATAAGATCTACAGAAAAAATGAGCCCAAAACCATTTTGCTTGCATTGGGATGAGAGAGATTTCTTCAAAAAAAAAAAAAAAAAAGCTTCAGATTTACATCACTGAATCAACAAGTTTACCCCTAGGTAACATGGCCGTAGAAGGCTGCATTGGGTTTTTTTTTTACTGGAATTACTACAAGAGAGCAGGATCCTATTACTGATCCAATAGGAGTAAGGTCACCTCAGTCTGGGGCAGAGATATTATTAAGTCCCCCAGATCATCAGCTACCAGCATGGCCTGAGGCCTCAGGACGTTTGGAGGACAGCTTGGTGTGTTGTGGTGACACCTTGCAAGAGACCGAAGGAGGGGCTGGAGCCCTGCAAGAGGAGCCTCAGAGATCCATCATGACCAAGGGGCGCAATGGTACTGGATAAGATGCCACAGGATTGCAAGCCCACGTAGACATGGGTATTGAGCCCTCTGAAACCTGGATCTGAGGTTCATGAGTTTGTAAAGGGCTAACAGTCAATTTGGTCAGAAAATACTTGTCTCCTCTTGTCATGCCACTGTTTGTTATCTTAGACAATATGTGGACTGCAATGGTAAGGATGGAGTCTGCTTTTTTTTAAAAAAATATGTGCTGGATATTAGCTTTTTGGTTCTGGACAAGCCCAGATACAGTTTTAACCAATCTGAGATCTCCGGTGTTCTCAGGGAGAAAATTAAAGATATTGAGAAGGAAGTACATGAGATTAAAAGTGTGACTACATCTTGAATTCCAGACAAAAATATAATTCACAAATAGAAAATCATGCTAGACATCTGAATCTATATTTCCTAAATTTCCCCTGAATATTGGGAATTACTGTGAGAGATTTATTAAAGAAATATTTCATGGAACTATCAGGTCTCACTGATAGAAACATATTTAATAATTTAATTAAAAATATATATACTGCAGCATAACCAAAACAATCAGAGCAGTTTACAATTAAAACATCCATTAAAAAAAAATATAAAAACAAATGGACCTCTACTAAATAAAGGTTTTTTTTTCTGTCTGTAAGGAGAGGGAGTGAAGGTGTAAAGGAGATATTAGAAGGAAACCGAATTTCCTCCGCTAGTTTAGAGATCTCTGCACTCCTGGAAGGCCATGCAGAAGGGGGAGGAGAGGGCTACAATATTTGCAGCCTTTGTATTTAAGCAAAATCCTCAGCTCACTGTGCTTATAATATTGTTTTTCAACAAAAAAAATGTCAGGTTTTGTTCTATGGGAAAAAATCTGGGTATTTCCAGATGTTACCAAAGTCTCACAAGATAGGAGAAAGTTATTTCTTGCTGTGCACCCTGAGACTTGCGCTCTGGGTGGTTTCAGGTCCATCTTCAGTAAGCTGCCAAGTTAGCCGGATAACCTGTCCTGTATATTCAGCAGGCTAAATGTCTTGCTGAATGTATTTGTCTACAGTTATCTGGCTACATGTAGCTGGATGACTTATAAACTACCGGCTATATTTGAACAAAACTTGTTAGGTTCTTAAGTTATCCAGCCTTATGAGATCAGATAATCCCTGCTTAACAGATATCTTCAAAGATATTCGATGAGATGGTTGATTTTTAAATCCCCTACGTGCGCCAAAACCGGGAGATATGCGCGTGACACGCGATTATAAAAAAAAACCACATGCAGGTCTCCCGGTTAATGCCTAAAACATTTATTTCACAGAAACGGGGCAGGGGCTGCACCATGAAGTCTGCGTGTATTTATGCACACAAACGCGCTGGGGTCCTCTACCGTGTGACTTTACTTCTGCTATGGATGGCGTGTCAGTCATGAAACAAGAAAACCGAGCGGGGTTGTAAGGGTCACAGCTAAAAGGGAGGCAAGTTAGCTAGGGGATTTGGGAAGTCCTCTCCTTTACTGGGGTGAACTGGGAACGAACTGGGGAAAACAGGTAATTGCGTGGGGCACGTATCCACTAAAATTCCCCCACTTACGCGCCTGAGACGCCAAATGTGCACAGATGCATGCATCGATATAAAATCGTGTGCATTCACACGTATGCGCAAATAAAATGCATGTATGTTATAAAAGTGCCACGCCCATGTGCGTGTGCCCTCGCATGGGTCTTAAAATGTACTTCTTAAGTAGCACAATAACTTTTTTTTTTTTTTAAAGACCTTTGCAGGCTAGTGGCCCTATTAAACCACCCTCCCCAATAAGTGTACATTAGGCCAAGCTTATCCAATCCCCCCCTCAAACCTTAATGAAATACTTTTTTTTTTTTTTGGGCAGGGGGTTTGCACATCACCCTATGCCCCCCTGCCTGTTTTTTTTTCTTTTTAATATATGCTTCCCTGGCACCCATGCTTCCCCCTCTCTCTGTACATGAACTGGCAATACCACGTTACACCCTTCCCCCACCCCCAGAGCACAATAAACACTGCCGGGAGCAAGGTAACCTCTTAGCTGCTCCTGGTGCTTCCAGCGTGCTCTGATATGACAAGCGCTGGAAGTGTAAGCTGTGGGTAATTTTTCTTGTATTGTTCAGACACATTCCCAGGGGCAGGGGGAAGGCAGGCTAGGCAACAACGTACATAGTTTTGAATAATCAAAACTGCACGCATGGTTTCTGATTGGAAATATTCTTTTGCAAGATGCAGATCTCTTTGGGTAATTTTGACAGAGGCAGTAATCAAAGCAAAACTATCTGCAAAGTTTAGTTTTGATTTTTGTTGCAAGCCTCCTGCGTCAAAAGAACCTGCAGGATTGCCCCAATGCAGGCAGTTTGATTATTATTCTCAATATGAATTAACATTTTGTTCCTTAACTTATATAATAAAACCTATTGAAATATATTAAAGTATTACAAAATGGGAAATAAATTATATGCTATTAAATGTCTTTCTCTACTTTAAGAGAAGTACAAAATTATACTTGATGAATTACTGCACCATGCACAGCAGAGATAGGAATGAAGCGTTGCTTTGGGGGTTCATAGTTGTATCAGCTGTAAGGTTTAGAATGTGAGCCTGGGCCAGCTTGCAGAACTACTGTACAGAACCCATCCAAAGGTTCATCTGGGCTGTTAGACCTGAGAGACTATGTAGAAGTGATGTGCCAGGGATTTATGGAGCCATGATGCATTCATTCATTCTCAGAGAAGGAGCCACGCTGGGGGCAATAAACTCCACAGGTAGATTTCACCCACAGGATTTGCACAGACAAAGCAAAACCATACAGATACTTTTGCTTTGATTATTGCCCCAGAAAAATGTACCCACAGAGATGTTGAACCTCCTTTCTCTGCGGGAACTCTTCCCAGCCAAAACAGAGTTTTGAAAATCCAGTAGTGCATGTATTATTAGTATTACCTCCTCTGAGCTAACCCCACTCTCCAAACAATGTGGTTAAAATGGCACATATAGGGTGGGTACATTTCAAAAAGCCCATTGCTGCAGATACAACAAAATAACCTTGAAAATTGGCCTCAATGTATAATTTTATACAGTACCTGCCTGCATTTCTGCAAAGTCAGAGGGGAATTTTTACATGCAGACTTGGCACTAAATTTCAAAAAGAAATAGCACACATACTTTTCCTTTCAAAATGATTCCATAAAAACTGCTCACACCTATTTACTTGCATATTTTAATTTGTGTAGGTAGTTTCTTGGAGAATAACAGCATGCATACTTCTGAAGATGCAAAAGAAAGCACATAATTCCAAAATTTACTCCAATCCCACCCACAAGAACACTTCTTTATAGTGTGCATAAAAGCAGTGATTGGCAAGCAGATTAGATAGGCCATATGATCGTTTTCTGTCAACATGTTTTTGTGTTTCTACATAAGAATGTAAGATGTGGCATGTTGGGTCACTAGAGGTCCATAAAGCCCCAAATCCTGTCTGACAGTGGTCAATCCAGGTCAGAAGAACCCAACAGGATCCCAAAGAGCAGGTCCACATTGCCACGGATAAGTGGTGGCTTTCCCAAGTCTACGTGGCTAATAAATGTTTATAAACATTTTCTACACACACTAAAAAAAGACCACTCAACAGACAGATAATCAAACAATATAACCACATAGGAATCCATTGGCCAACGTAGTAGCCTAGTCAAAAATACAAAAATTTAAGGACCATTATACTGTGAGCTGAACAGGTTAATCTTAAAGTTACATGTCTCAGTTTTTAATCATAGGTCCATTAATATGTTTTCCAAAATTGTATTGCATAAAGAAATTCTATAACTAAGTACAATTTTGTTTTAATATTTATTTTATTCAAAAATATTAATGACTCACAGGTCTGAAATTCTTGGTCCCTAAAGGGTACTACATAGCATCCATAATAAATAAACAGAAATAAGACAATATCAATCCTAAGAAAATAAAAATATATGCTTTTACTTCTGTAAAATAAAACAAAAAACTCTTCCTCTTTAAAGGTCCCAAAAGCACTACTAAAAAGTGAGCTTTCAAATTTTTCCTAAATGTCAAATCTGTTTCTAACTTCAGATCTTCCAGGACGGCATTCCCTAAGCAAGGTACTGCCACCAAAAAGACTGAAGCCCTTGGAGCGACGTAATCTTGTCATGATTTGTGACCAAAGGTTGTGAGTAGGAGCATAAATAGTTCAAAAGCTCGGGTACTTTATTATGAATTGCACAATGGACATTGGACAATAGACATTATCTTGACTTTTACCCATGTAGAGTTTGAACTGCAAGAGTAATATTAGCATGGTAAGGGATTCAAAGAATCAGCCTTGTAGCCACATTCTGAATTATTTGCAGCACATGAAGCAATGTGCCAGGGCTACCACAATATAAGGGTAGATTTCCCACTTTGCGCTCACGCGTCCATGTGCGTGCGCTTCCTGGCGTGCATACATGGACGCACCAATTTTCTACCATGCGTGCCCTGGTGCGCGCATTGTGGAAAAGCTGTGGCCTGTGCACACATGCGTGCCAAATTTTATAATTCGCGCGCAAGGGGGGGGGGGGGGGGAAGGACTTCTGCAATTTCCACACTGTGACGCATTCCAGCTTTCCCCAGTTCCCTACCCCCCCTACCTAACCTCCCTTCCCCTCTCCTCCCCACCCCCTAAACACTACCTTTTTCTTTTTTTTTCCCCGGCATCCGGGTCTATGAGACTGCCCCCCTACCCCACCCCTCCCAGAACACGCCCCCTGGCCCACCCCTTCGAAGAGGCCCGGCACTTATTTGCGTACCGGCGTTTACGTGCGTGGCCGGGCCTCTTTGAAAATTCGCCTGGTGAATGCAAGGCCTGGCCGTGCGCATAAACACCGGGATTTATGCGCATAGGTGGTTTAAAATCTACCCAATATTGCATTTCAGTAGTCTGCAAAACCAGACCCTGAACAACTGATTGAAAATCATGAAAGGACAGCTTAGGCCTCAACCTCTTCTCAGTCATTAACTTAAAAAATTTGGTGCACACAATTACTTGCACCTAAGACTTCATAGTGAATTTCTGATCAAACATTACTCCACCTGGCTGAGGTTCGAACCCTGGACCTTGCCCCGGTCACATGACAGGGTGCTAGGGGGCACCCCGGCCCTACTGTAGGACTGGATTTAGCTTTTTAAGGTTCAATGGGAAAGGGAACAGGAGATGCAGGGGTGCCTACATTTTTTTCACACCTTTGGGAGGGGGGGGGAAGAGGATGAGCACCCACTGAATCCCCAAGGATTATTATGGATCTTTGGGGGGGGGGGAAGTGTTGGGGACCTGTTGAACCTCCAGTGATTACTGCAAACCTTTGGAAGGGAAGGGAAGAGATTTGGGGGGGCTGTTGCCACATGGGCACAATAATTTATTTTTAGGGATGTGAATCGTTTTTTGACGATTTAAAATATCGTCCGATATATTTTAAATCGTCAAAAATCGTTAGGGCCACGATACAATACCAATTCCCCCGATTTATCGTCAAAAAATCGTAAATCGGGGGAAGGGGGAGGGCAGGAAAACCGGCACACTAAAACCCCCTAAAACCCACCCCGACCCTTTAAATTAAATACCCCACCCCCCCGAACCCCCCCCCCCCCCCAAATGCCTTAAATTACCTGGGGGTCCAGCGGTGGTCCGGAACGGCAGCGGTCCGGAACGGCCTCCTGCAATTGAATCGTGTTGTCTTCAGCCTGCACCATTTTTCAAAATGGCGGCGCAAAATGACGGCGGCCATAGACCAACACGATTCGACTGCAGGAGGTCGTTCCGGACCCCCGCTGGACTTTTGGCAAGTCTTGTGGGGGTCAGGAGGCCCCCCCAAGCTGGCCAAAAGTCCCTGGGGGTCCAGCGGGGGTCCGGAAAACGATCTCCTGCCGCGAATCGTTTTCCGTACGGAAAATGGCGCCGGCAGGAGATCGACTGCAGGAGGTCGTTCAGCGGGGGTTCCGGACCGCCGCTGAACGACAACATGATTCAATTGCAGGAGGCCGTTCCGGACCGCTGCCGTTCCGGACCGCCGCTGGACCCCCAGGTAATTTAAGGCATTTGGGGGGGGGGGTTCAGGAGGGTGGGGGATTTAATTTAAAGGGTCGGGGTGGGTTTTAGGGAGTTTTAGTGTGCCGGCTCACGATTTTCACGATACTTTAAACACCCAAACGGCAACAATACGATTCCCTCCCCCTCCCAGCCGAAATCGATCGTTAAGACGATTGAGGACACGATTCACATCTCTATTTATTTTTTAATCTTTTGGGCAGTCAGGGCCGCCTTGAATGGCAACCCCAGGTTGAGCCAGGTGTCATCACCGAACCCTACTCAACCTCTTCTCTAGTTGCGGCACTTCTTGTTTTGGGTGCCGGTACATTAAATGTGTTGCAGGAGCTTCAGGACCTGCGTTAGGGTCCCAGGTCTCCTGCCTCACATTTACTGTATTTCAGATATTTTATCGCAGCTGACCACTTTCTTGATCAGCCACGTTAAACATTTACACCAAACTGACTATTAATGACCTTTTGCACGCGATAAACAAAAGGGGCATGTTTATTTCAATCGTGGCTTGCCGCATCGCACAATGAGGTAACGCAAGTGGAGGTGCATTATCGCACGTGGCGATGTGACAATGCGCCGCGCAGTATGTCATCATGCACGCAACATTTTTTCCTAGTATGAATTGTCACTTCCTGCCCCTCCTTCTTTAAGGGTGTGTGTCGGGTATTGGAATGAGAGGAGAGGAGGTTAGTGGTGTTACAGGAGTTCTGGTGGTGTAGTTTTGCAATTTCTGACTGAGTTGTGCTATTTTGTGTTGTCATCTGCTAATATTTACCTTTGTCTTTTGTGATATTTATTGGAGTGAAAGATTGAGTCCAGTTTGTCTTTTTCTGTGGAGTGGAGGAGGAGCAGAGGAGTGTGTGAAAAGGAAATCAGAGTGTGAAAGGCATGGGAAGAGAAGAGATGTGAGGACAGCAGTGGGAGGAACAGGCAGAGGGAGCGGGAGGAGGAGGGCAGGAGAGCCAGGGGAAGTAGGAGTTGGAAGTCAAGACAGGCAGGAGGGAAGGGATAGGGGTGGGGAAGGGGTTAGGCAGGAAAGAGTGGTGGAGGAGTAGGGCAGCATAGGCATAGAGAGAGGGCAGTTGGGAAGGGATAGGAGAGGAGAGCAGAATAGAGAGTGAGGGCAGGGAGGACACCTCTCCGGGACAGGAAGTGGCAGGCCCTTCGAGCAGCATCATGGTAGAGACTGTGGGCCATAAGATTCAGCATGGCAGAGAACGAGCTTCTCATTGCTGGCATCCTGCAGCATTATGCCAGTTTGTTTGGAAAAAACAGAGCAGCCAAGACCCCAAAAGCAGCTAAAGGGCAAGTTTGGCGAAACATTGCCCAGGCATTCAGCCAGCATAGTGGAGTGCAAAGAAGTGGGGAACAGGTTGCCCATCACTACAGGGATGTTGAAGCTCAGCTGAAGGCCAAGCTTGCTGTGAGATCTAAATATCACAGGCAGACTGGAGGAGGGGCCCCCCTCTCCCATTGTAATCACAGATATGGAGCAGCGACTGATTGAAAAGCTGGGACCGGACATGTTCGAGGGCTTAAATGAGTGGCTAGACACCACACGAGCTGCCGGTAAGTTCACCTCACCCATAAATGGGCAGACAGCAACAGGTAGAGAGATAAGGGGTGTTTTACTAGGTATTTTTCGCATAGAAACAGAATGGGAAAAACCTTTCAGTAAATAGGCCCTAGAAATTGGTATCAGGTGATCACTTGGCAAAGAACCAACGTGCACCTCTGATGACAAACAAATAATACGGATGGCACTGGCCATCCATTGCTCCTACCATGTGACAGGGGCCGGCCAATGGCATGGATACCCTGTCACATGCTAAGGGCAAAAGGCCATCAGCGCCATTTTGTTTACTGGCAGCCAACGGCCCGAGAGCGGGAGATCACTCCCGGGACCCCTGCTGGACCACCAGGTACTTTAAAAACATTTTTGGGAGGGGGATGCAAGAGAATTAAATTTAAAGGGTCTGGGTGTTTTGGGGGTTTTTCGGCACAACAGTCGATTAAAACGGGTAAGAACCACGGGAACGAAGATTTCCCGCGGTTTTTACCCAAGCACGATACCGGAAATGAGTCCGGTACCGATTCACATCCCTAACAAATAAACCATACTTGCTGGCATATGTACTTATGTGTTTTTTTGTTGTCTTCTCTGTTTCCATAGCTCTCGAGCAGCAAGCTGCCAGTCCCAGCAAGGAAAGCCCAGGACCCAGCTAGGAATCCCCAGGGACCAGCTGTCCAATAGCTATGTTCCACAGGCCATTACTGATGGATGAAGAGACATAGTGGGAGGAGGAGGAGGAGGAGTAGCAAGAGACACAGCAATCACAGCCTCTGCTTTTGATCCAGTCCCCAGGTGCAAGAAATCCACTTAATGTCGACCTGGATCTGGAAACCTTAATGCAGTCAAGGATGGACTGGCAACCTTCTGATGAACAGTTGGCAGGAACCAGCACCTCACGCCACTCTGCTGACTCTACATCACCAGCCCACATGATGGCCACAAGCCCAGCTATGCCGACGTTACACCCTCTGACACCACCAGCATCTTTAGCACTGGCACCCACACCACCAGCAGCAACTACACCACAACCATCGGGCCACCCGCCATCAGCACCCACACTGCCACCATCGGGGCCATGGCTGGCAGCACCCACACCATTGTAAGGACCGGAACCAGCACCAGCAGCTGCATCAGCCATCTTGACAGAAAAAGTCAAGCAGTTGTGTGGAGAAATAAGGCTCCTGTGAAAATCGGTACACCGTCAAAACACCATCCTGCAGCAATGTATGGCAGCCAGCGCACAATATGCCAACAAAATAGCTACAATAATCAGCAACCTCACAAATGTCATGACCCAAATCCTTCAGCAGATGCCAGAGCTGCCAGCTGAAGACTGTTTCTACAGGCTACAGATTCTAAAACGACTTAAACCTCTATTATTCTTCCATGACTTCAGGACAGTCCTCCAAGCGCTACTGTTCGCTAAAATAGACTACTGCAGTGCCCTCTTCCTAGGCCTCCCCAAATCCACTACCAAACCACTGCAGATGATACAAAATGCGGCAGCAAGATTGCTGACCAGTACCAGCCGCGGCGATCACATCTCTCCCATCCTCAGGAACCTACATTGGTTACCAGTTAATTTCAGGATTCTATACAAATCAATCACCGTAATCCACAAAACCATACATCAACATCTTCAACTCGACCTGGAAATCCCCTTCACACCCTACTCCTCTAACAGACCAACTAGAGATATTCTCAAAGGCACTCTGAAATTTCCACCCACCAAAGCCTCACGCCTCTCTTCGACCAAAGACAGAGCTTTTTCGATAGCTGGCCCATCTATCTGGAATAGCATCCCATCAAATCTCAGATTGGAGCCTTGCCTTTTAACTTTTAGAAAAAGTCTTAAAACATGGCTCTTTCACCAAGCCTTCACCAATCCACCAGACATTCTCTAATTGTCCTTCACTCTTACCCGGTCTGGCATTGACACTCACGAATGGACTCTGACTCTCCCAGGTTAAAGCACCTCTAAGCTTGTAACCGTACGCTTATGGTATCACTGGTTTATCTCCGGCCTTACCTTCCTTCCAGCTTGCTTGCAAGCTTCCAAGTTCTCTCTCCCTGTTGATTGTAACTTTGACTTATTCCTACCTATTGTTTATCTTTCGCTCACTTGAATTTGTTACTCCTTTTATACCCTTGTTAAATGTAAACCGATCCGATATGGTTATTCACTATGAAGGTCGGTATAAAAAAACTGTTAAATAAATAAAATAAATAAATAAATATATCCCTTGGCTCGACACCCCGCAGCAGTCCGACGTTGGAAGGGGCCTTGAAAGAAGGCAGAAAATGGCCCATAAGGGAAAGAAGACAATCTTTGACAAAAGACAGGGATGGGATCTTCACAGAGTTGCTGTACCATCTAGATGGAAGATACCAGCTCAGTGTCTGCTCATTACAGAGTTGCTGTACTATCACACACAATGAATGTTCTTACGTCAAGCATTTTCAAGCAGCACACTCACGAACAAGCTGTCCTTCAGACTCATGGCCTATTATAGCCTCCTTTAAGTAGTCTATAATCTCTTTGCAGATGCTATCTCTTGCGAGGCTGACCCATCTCCTGCTCCATGCTACAGAGTGTCATCTCTTCTCATCTCCTGCAAGTGCTGCCTCCATGCTTCTGGGTCTCTTCCTGGGCTTGCTGCCTCCATGCTGCTGGGTCTTGTGCTGCTCCCGCGGTGGTGATACAGCTCACTGTGGTCCTACTCCTGCTGCCTACATGCTGAACTTTGCGCCTTGACCCTTAGGCTGTCCTCTTTGAGTGCACTCTTTCAAAATGGACTGTCTGGGCCTTTGCATTTACACACATAGTAGTGCTTTATGTAGCTGTAACTTTACAGCACTCTCTAGCTTTTGGGGTCCAGTTCCTGTTTCTATATTCTTAGTTGTAATCATGATTCTGCATTATGGATAACGTGCAATACCAGTATATGTCATGATGCTGTTTCCATGTATTAATGTACAGGTTTACACTGCATGTGCTGTTCTTGAAATGGACATTGTTTTGTGCGATTTGCTATCTTATCCTTGCAGAATGTGATTACCTAAGACATTGGATTTATTTCAAACAGTGCACTACATGTGCTTGCTAATAAAGTGCTCACTATTTGAAACAACCACACACACTTTTATTGTGTGGTTGTTGTGTTTATGGTACCAAAGGTAAAAGGTTTGCTCTCCACATGATTTTGCAGGCTCCAAAGCCCTGCCACATTCCAAATGTCTACTTATGGAGCAAGCAAGACCATATGGGCTATGGCATTACTATGAAAGCTCCATGAATGCTGGTAAACAAGACATCCAGAGGTAAATAAGAAGCCCCTTACTGTGGCCCTTCACTATTACCTCTTGTTGGCTTCTACACATACCATACAGTTTGCTAACTCCTGCTTACAAGGATTGTATGTGACCTGCTCTGTATCACAAAGCCCAACACATGATATAGTGTGCATGTACAGGCGGTAGTGTAGAGGGTGAACTTGGAGTGTTCATGACCCAACTGTTTATTTTCTGTCCTTTCTTCAGTCAGGAGTGCAAGGGTATGTGTCCACATAAATTTGTAGCTTACACTGTAAACAGAAAAAGTTGAGTACTTACTTTGTCTTGGTAATAAGGCATGGGGTGTGTAGTGAAATGTTCAGAGGACTGGGGAGTCTTATAGGAAACTAGCGGTGGCCCGCCACGCGTTGCAGGGGCAGAGTCAGGTTCTTTCCCCCCCCCCCTTGCTCATATCAGTCACACATCGCACTCCCCCCTTAGTCACTCACCCCTCCTTTCCTCCCCTGTCCACACTCCAACTCTCTCCCCTCTGTGTCTCTCCCCTGACACTCACCACCCCCTTCATTCTTCTTCCCCTCACTGTCACCTCTCCCCGCCTACTCCCTACCCTTTCGTCAGTGACACCACATCCTCTCTCAATCTCCTTCCCTGACTCTGATCCCCTCCCGCTCGCAATGCCCTCCCAGCTGATCCCCCCCCCATCCCTCTCCCTCTTGTGCGGTTCTGCGCGGCCCACTCCTGAAGACGCGAGGTCAGCAAGCATCCCTCCCTGTCGTGCACGTGAGCCGAACCAGATCGCCACCACAGCTTCTCCCAGGTGTCGAAGTTCGGCCGGCCGACACCACCAAGCCAGATATCGCCGCCGGTCCGCCGCCGCTGCTGCTCCTCCCAGCGCCATGTTGGTCCCGCTGTGCCCGACGTGCACCTCTGCTGCTCCTTCCAGCGCCATGTTGGTCCCGCTGTGTCCGACGTGCGTTCCCGCCCGCGCATGCACAGTACAGCAGCTTCATTTCCCAAGGTAGATAGCGTGTGTTGCATGTCTGTCCAACAGATGTCGCTGTTTTCCACACACACATGTAAAAACATGTTTTTATCTGTAACTGTGTGACATCTATCTAATCTAGATAGAGAAGAACCTTGCCGAAAGTGAATGCAAGGTTGTGTCCAAATTTGAATGCAATTGGTGCAGTAGTTTCTGAGATTATCGATTACGTACAAACTATTTTACATTTTTCTTTATATAGCTGTTGCTAGCAAGGTGTATAGAAATTGCATGCACTGACTTAAGTAATAGCAGTGGTGTAACCATGGGAGGGTGAAGGAGAATCGGCATGAGTTAAATGAAGCAGCAGAAGCCAGAATTTGAAGTATTGGGACCACGGAGGATACATGCGAAAGAGTGCTGAAATTATAGTGAATCCCCTGAGGCAGGACGCTGTCCGAAACACGATCGTGTCAGGAAAACTAATGGATGGGAAAACTAATAGATGAGTATTCAAGTTTTTGGCTTGTTTGGGATATATACTAGCTTGACCCAAATTTGGCATTCGAATTCGGAGGTGGCACCAATAATTCAGTATGCAGTGGAAAAATGGTCTTTTTTTTTTAAAAAAAAGGATATATAAAAAAATGGTCATAAAAAAAATGAACATAAAGAAATGAGAGAACCTGTTGTTAAAATAATAATGTAAAAGTGACCCTACACCAGTTTAGAGTCTGAAGTGATTACAGACTCTGAGAGTAAGGGGCCCACATATGAAACTTTGATGTTGGCAGTTTAAGATAAGAAGGTTGACCAGTTGAACCATTTGTGTTTTGTATTGTGGATATGTAATCCACCAACATCTGATGGACATTTTAGGAGGTTAAATACTATTGCAGGCCACTGTATTTCCTCCATTACACTCACAAAAGTATTTAAGTGTTTTCTGTGTATAAATACCTTCTAATAAAAGTAGTTTTAATCTCATGTGTTTTGGGCTTGTGTTTTCAGCAAATAGTGCTTGTTCTTTCATGATTACTTGGTCACCCTATGTAATGCAGCCAACGAGCAAAACAAATCCATGGAGGAGGCGGCAGGAAACAAAATCTGCACTAGCCAATTTAGGAAGTGGCATGCAGGAGAAGCAGGCAGCAAGCAGAAGAAGGGACATTAGGTAATATATTATTCCCTACTCGGGGGAGGGAAATGTGAGAGAGGTGCTGGAGGCATGCAACAGGGCAGGCAGGAGCCGAGCTGCTTCTCAGACTCTCTGAAAGCAGAAGCCTCACACTGCAGACATTTCACTAAGGCTGCTCGGATATCCAAGCCCCCTCTGTAATATAGAGGGACTTCTCTGACTCCCCTTCCCCCATGACAGCCTACCCTCCCAAAGCTACCACTGAGAAAAGGAAACAACATCCAGTGGGAAGCAAACTGGTGGGGGAAAAAAACCAGGCACCTGAAATTTAATCTTTATAATATCGCAACCGACGGGAAGAGGAACCTTCAGTGTGCAGTAGAATCGAAGCAAGGAAAGATTTATATTAAATGTCTAGCAGGAGCATGGCAGGGCATTACAATTTGCTGACTGAAATAATAGTGAAACTGGCACATGGAAATAAGGCAGGGTCTGTGAGGCTGCTCCTTTGAGCTCTCCTGCTGCAGTTTGCAAAGGGACAGGCACAGCCCAGCCTGCAGAGATTGGAGGAGGTAACTGACAGGGGAGCGGGGGGAGGGGTCAGGTGAGAATGAGACTGTTGGGGATTTGGGGACTGAATGTGAGGCTGTTGGGGAGGAGTTAATATGGGTGAGGGGCGGTGTGTGAGTGAGACTGCTGCTCAAAGAGGTGGAGCCTGGAGTGCAAGAATGAGGCTGCTACAAATAGGAGTGGGAACCTAGGCAGCCAGAGCTAAACTGCTGGCAGAAGGAATCTGGGGGTAAGAAGAATGAGACTGCTGGGCAGAAAGAGAGGGAAAGAAGGGTGTAGAGTGTTGGGGTTGGGAGGTGGATGCGCATGGGATAGGGAACATTGGGTGTGTGAGAGACTGTTGGCAATGGGGGAAGGGGAAGTGAGAGTGACACTGTTGGGGGTGGAGGTAGGGTAATAGGGGATGAGACTTTCATCTCTCATGTCCCTCCCTTTCTCCAGCAGTCTTAGTTCTCAACCCTCACCCTATCTCTGTTTCTCATCCCGGGGAGAAGCATTGAGAGAGGGAGAAAAACTGCTGGGGACAAGGATCGAGACTTGAGAGAGATTCTAATTCAGCAAACTTGCAGCTCGATAGTGTAACGTTCAGTTGAAGATTTCCGGTCTGTAACGTGCTGGGAGCGCACAATTCGGACGCGTAAGGCGATCCAGCGATACAGTCTCCAGTTTCACGCGTCCTTAGCGCTTCTTAAAACAGACGCATAACCCTTTCCGCACGCAGCATGTATATGATATGTAAATGAACGAATTAGCTGTATAATGAAGGAATTAGCTATTCCCCTACGATATTGTGACGCGCGCTCAGATTATCTCCTTTGTAACCCGCTATTTTGCCGCGGCCTTAACGTGTTAGTTTACCGCTACCCTCTACGTGGTGTTAGTGTGGTGTTCGAAAATTAAAACGGGAATAAAGTGTAAAAAATGGTGTAAAAAAGTGTAAAAACATTACTTACCTGCCCTGGCCCCGTCCGGTCTCCGGTGCAGCCCCAGTCCTCCCAAAGCAAAAAAAAAAAAAAACCCGAAAAAGTAGCAAGGCTCGGGCCTGCTACGGTAGTCCCTTCTCCTCTCCTCCCGATTTCGGCGCTCAAGGCCCCGTCCGGTCTCCGGTGCAGCCCCAGTCCTGTCCCCTCCTCCCGAAGCAAAAAAAAAAACATGTGACTGCCTTGAGCACTGAAATCGCACGGGCATTCATTCACTGCCGGCGGGGGCCATGCATTCATCCAGGCAGAGGGAGCCGGTGGCCGCTTTCGCCGCCGGCTCCCTCTGCCTGGATGAATGCACGCCCACCCGGCCGCCTTGAGCGCCGAAATCGGGAGGAGAGGAGAAGGGAGAAGGGACTACCGTAGCAGGCCCGAGCCTTGCTACTTCTTCTTTTTTTTTTTTTTTTTTGCTTCGGGAGGAGGGGACCGGACGGGGCTGCAGGAGACCGGACTGGGGCTGCACCGGAGACCAGACGGGCTGGACCGGAGACCGGACGGGGCCAGGGCAGGTAAGCAGGGGCTGGGGAAAAGTTTGCTGAGCATCGGGGAACATGACAGGTACCAGGAAGTGGACAGTTATTTCAAATGTCATTTGAAATGACATTTGAAATAACAGATACCAGTGCAGCCGTGAAGCGTTAGGCCCGCGAACCCAGGATACTGTATAGGCGCTCTATACAGTAAAATGGTTTGTGCGGGCCTAACGCTTGCCTAAGGCTTTGCAGCCGCGGCATGCATTTGCATGCAATTAGAAGAGAGTATCGAGCGCTAAGTGAAGAGAACTGTGCGTGCGGGGAGGAAGGGTGCGCCTGGCAATGCCGCACTCTTTCTACCGCGGTCTTAGAGTATCGATCTGTTGACTAGCATGACAATTTATACATGTGTTACCAAAGTAATATATTAAGGTATGAATTTTCAAAGACAAGCATTTAAAAACTCCCTTTTTTGAATAGAGACCTATATTTACATTACTGTATGATATCTGAGTTTTAAAACACCTGGCAGGATATTGCAATATATGTTGAAATGTTTGTCTTTAATGTAGACAAGTGTCTGGTCATGTTTAAGTTGAGTAAATGACACATTGCAGCATGCATACTTCCTCCCGATGAAGCCATGGCAAAACACTGTGGGGGGGAAACAAAGGAATTGTGAAAACAAATGCAAATAGTCAATTTACTGCCACTATTACTTATTAGGGATGTGCAGCCGGAAAGTATTCGTTGGATTCGGGATACGTATTTGTCGGGGCCCAGATACGTTGCATTCGGTCAAGGGGGGAAAGCCCGATCCGTTAAGTTGAATTCGGCATTTGTTCTCTTTAAATTTAATTAACTACAACCCCCCACACTCCTGACCCCCCCCCCCCCCAAGACTTGCCTAAAGTCCTTGGTGGTCCAGCAGGGGTCCTGGATCATCTCCTGCACTCGCGCCATCGGCCGTCGGTATTCAAAATGGCACAGATAGCCTTTAACCTTACTATGTCACAGGGGCTACCAGTGCCATTGGTCAGCCCCTGTCACATGGTAGGAGCAATGGACGGCTGGCACCATCTTGTGCTCCTACCATGTGACAGGGGCGGACCAATGGCACCGGTAGCCCCTGTGACATAGAAAGGCTATCGGCGCCATTTTGAATACCGGCAGCAGACTGCGCGAGTGCAGGAGATCGATCCAGGACCCCCGCTGGACCACCAGGGACTTTAGGCAAGTCTTGGGAGGGGAGGGGGGTTATTTGTTCAGGATTTGTTCCATTCATGGGGGTTCGCGATACGGTTCGCGAACCCACCTATACATTGTGGATTGCGCATTTGTTCACAACAAATGCACATCTCTATTACTTATTGAGTCAGTGCATGTAATTTCTACACACCTTGGTATCAACATTGCCTATAACACTCTCCAGACCTCTGAACATTTCACTACACACCCCATGCCTTCTTATTAATTTATATATGGTGTGCTTTCCATTTCTTCCCCATCCTTAGTGGTGCTTACTTAGTCTTGGTACACATTCTCAGCTGCTGCCTCAAAAGTAGGGACAATGAGTTAAGGGAGTACCATATGCTGTACAAAGGCCATGACCAACCAGCAGAGGCCCTAGAAGGGTGTTGCAGCTACTGGGTACCAGGCTGCCTTCCACACTCTGGATAACACCCCAGTACTGAGCTGCCTTTGGGAATAGAATGCTACGCATAAGGTGAGCCTTACCTTACACATAATATACAGACCCCCAAGGCAGGCCAGTACAGGCATGGCAGCCACGCTGCAGAAGTTTGCCTGTTGCACAGCACTAGCAGCACTCCTCTTCGTCCTCTGCTCTGCACCTCTGCAGTTGGTATACCATACAGTACTCACTCACTCCTCCTCCACACTTGTCACACAGCAGCTGACACTGTGTTGCAGGAGTCACCAAGTACACAGCATGGTGGAACAGAAGGTCTGGATACTATACAAGTGAAGTTCTTACAGTGTTTAGGAAACGGTGCCCATCCCTTTGTAGGTCGATATAGGCAGAGCTCATCTAGCTTTGCACAGAAAAGGTATAGTTTTTCATTTGGGTGGTAGACAGTAGGCCTACTGTTCCTGCGTGTACACAGCACAGAGGGAGTGATAAAAAAAAAAGGGGGGGCTAGTGTGCCTACCTCTATGTCAACTATGCATATGATATACTGAGAGGTGTCACTGACACAAAGATGGGACTCTGTAATAGGATGTTCCCAATGCTTGTGTGAGGAGTGAAGCCTGCCACAAGCTCCCACACTCCTGCAATTCTATGACTTGCAGCATGTAAAACTAAATGATGGTAAGCACTCATGAATCATGCCTATAGTCCAAGCATTACCTACTCATTTACAGTGCCTATTCCATGCAGCACAGTATTCCTACATTCACCCACCATTTTGTTTACCTGCACAACCACCCTCCATGAATTTCCAAGGGTCTGTGCCAGGTGTCATTTTGGGTAGTCAGCCCAACCCCTAAACTTTGCATTATGTGCCCTACTCCAATTACTTCCAGGTAAAACCTTGGTGTGGGGATGAGTCCAAGGAGAGAGAATCAGCCAGATGGGCAGTATAACATTCAGGTTTTCCAGCATACTTGATGTGTCACCATGACCACCTGCACACACCTGTCTCTTAATGAACAGTACATATAAACTGTGAATGTACTTGTTGAAAATGAGCACTTAAAAGGTGTCAGACCATTCCTACCGCTGTCCACATGCAGCCCTGTCAGAGGCACACCCTCATCAGAGGGCAACCACTCCATCAAAGCTGTGCAAAAGGTGACTGTGCTAAATGTAGTACACACACTGCCTGCTAAGGTGTATTGGAATTGAGGTCCAAGGGAGCTAGGTCTGAAAGCGAGTGAGAAAGCCACACACAAAACGTCAATCACAGAGTGTCACACTCACTTATGTTAGCAGTAGGAACTACCTGCTGTAGTCCCTGCACACACACATGTGCAAGGCCTATGTTCCAGCAATGTTTTCCAGTAAACCAAAAACAGGTGTGTGCCAGCTTGCTGTAACAGGTCATGAGTCGGTGAGACTCCTTTTTCCACAAGCATTATCTATAGTTGCCCACAGGGAACACTTATGTGACTGCTATATATCACCCCTACTTACTGCAAGAATGTGACATGGGCCCCTGAATTGCTTAGGTGGCACAAAATGCCTGTTTGTCAAGATGCCTACACCTAAAGAACATAATCAGTCATGGTAAGCACATCACATCTCAGGGAGCAGTAGCTCTATACAATGAGCATGGAGTGGCAGTTACCCTGGAGGTAGCCTGTACGCTCATATCCTGCTCACCTGACCACACTAGGTCAATAGAGAATGCAATACACAGAGGACTGCATGTACTGTGTAGGACCAGAGCAGGGCACCTCACTAATGTCAATACAAGTGTGTAACATCACTTACTCATGAGCCTACAGCATAACAGCTGTCAGCAGTACACAGACGTGCTCACACACATGTGCCACAGCAATACCCTGAAAGCATGAAATCATGGAAACGTGTGCCATGATGTTGGTCCAGCATAGTTGAGATGACAATACCAGAATTATTTAATCAGGAGGAAAAAAAAAAGAAAAAACCAATATAACAAAAACTACTATAACAAAATTATATCCTATCTGACTCAACCAAAGTCCACAAATATTGAAGATGGGCAAAACAATAATCTACCAGGAAGCATAGCTTATAATTAAAAAGGGAAAAAGCAAATCCCAGAGCAGTTCCACTTTCAGCATCAACTTAATTAAGAGAGAAAGAGAAAGAGAGGAGAGAATTCTAAGGGAGAAGTAGTAGGTAAAACTTCACCTGACTGCACAATCTTGTTACTAAGAAATAAACTTAACTGTCTAGGCTCAAAAATATATAAGAACCATTCTCATACTTAATGAAGCATTTACAAGGAAATTTTAGTACAAATAAAACACTAAATTGAAGAACTTTGTGTCTCCAGAAACAGTTTTGGAGGGTGATGACTCTTGAGTGAATAAACAACATCACTGTGAAGCTGGAGGATGCAATAAATCAGATTGACAGACCTGTTTCTAGTAATCTACTACCTATCATTTAAAGACTGGAGGGTGGCTAGTGTGACACAAATTATTAAAAAAAGGTTCCACAGATAATCTGGGAAACTCTAGACCGCTCAGCCTCACCTCCGTGCTGGGCAAAATAGTAGAAACTATCCTTAAAACAAAATTATTGACTACACAGACAGACATGATTTTAATGTGTGAGTGGCAACATAGTTTTTTTCAAAGGGAAGTCTTGCCTTGCCAATTTATTAGATTTTTTTTTTAAAGATGTAAATAAACATGCAGTGATTAATTTTGTATAGCTGAAAACTGTGAAATACTCTTAAACACAGAGGGCAATGGCAAAGGCAAGGACCGGAGTTAGGAAGTAATAGGGATGTGCATTTGTTTTCAACGAATGTGCAATCCGCAACGCACAAGTCCCTGTTCATTTGATTTGTGGGGGTCGCAAAATGCATGGTGATTCCCCACGAATAAAACATGTCATATTAGTTTCATTCTTTTGGTTCGCAGTGATTTCTTAGCATCCGTTTGAAATAGGAGAAGGCCATGTGGGAGTATTCATAGCAAAAACCAGCCCTTTCATGTGAGTCATAAGTGACCTCACAGCCCTGTCAGAGTGGGTCAGACAGGTTGGCAAGGAGACGAGAATGCAACCTATCAGAGCTAAGTATTTTTCTAATTCAGCCAATCGCCGCTCTCACTCCGTGCTCTGTGACACTGTACTATTTACACCTTAAGCACAAGATGTGCCACACTCTTTTTTCAGGTGTTGTCCGGGGAGGTGGCTGTACTCAGAACTAGTCTGAGTGTCTTAAATCTGTATTCAATTGCTAGCTACTTTGATAGAATTTTCCATTGAAAAAGATATTTTTTCGTTTTTGCTGCTGTGCCAGCCAGGCTTTTTTTTTACTGCACTTATTTTATTGAACTCAGACTGTCTGTCTCTCGAACTGAGACAAGCTGCCAGCAATGGCATTTTGCTGCTGATCTTATACCCCTGGGATAGGTTGCAGGCAGGATTTAGGTGGTATGGGTGGGAGATAGTGTGAGTTGGTATTTTCAAACAAGAAGCAGCATTACTAGGAATTGTGCTTGCTCAGGCTTCCAGTCAAGTCTTTTCTCTGTTTCATTTTTTTGTGCACATACAGTGGTCTCAGTTGCAGTGTACATCAAGAAACTGCACCGTGCACCTGTGGGCAGTTTTCCAGACTCAAATATCTTGGTAAAGAGGTGTTCATTCACCAATAAAGAAATAATTATTTTAATTGAAATCCCTAGTAGGCAGTGACATTAAATCCATGATGTAAGGGAAAGGTAGACATGGTCAAGTGATTGGGACTGGCAGAGGAGGCAGTTCAAAAGGCAGTGCCAGTCCCCCATTAAAGCTAAAAAGGGAGCTGTTCCAATCTAAAATCTCTGGAGCGGCAGGCAGTTCCATCCGGAAAAAACTGAAATTTCAAGAGGATACACCGCCACCACCTGTTTTTGACCCTGTAGTTTTGGAGGTGAGGGAAGGGGAGGCTGAGTCAAGCAAGACAAAAGGGCAAGACCCAAAAGTAGCAGTGCAACAGCAGACTCCACTTAGCATTGAACATGTAGCGCAGGCACTGTTTGCTTCTGATTCCGATGAAGAATCATCTTGTGTGGGATTCTAATCATCAGAAATGGAAGAAGTAATAGCTGAAGAAGATTTAGTAAGATTAGTTAGTTCTGTCCTAGCCTCCATTTCAGTGCTACAGGGGACAGATGAAACTGATGATGATGAGGCGGAAGAGAAGTCAGCAAGGCACAGAGTGTGACTGATGCCCCTGGCATTGCTTCTCAGGTGCACCCACTACTTCAGCTCCAGTGCCAGCATCTATCCCAAAGGCTCAGAGAAGGGATCACAAAAGAAATCTGAGATCTGGAGCCACTTTAAAGTGACAGAGGACACGCGTTTTGCTCAGTGTAATCACTGTGCCAGGGCTATTAGCAGAGGAAAGCAAATGGGACATCTAACTAATTTTGGCAGAAGCAACACCCAACAGTACTGCCATCTGGGGATGGTAGCAGTACCAGTCAGGGACCCCTTTTTCCAGGCAGCATAAAGTGGTTGAAAAGAAGCAGAGTCACCCCACACCCTCAGCCCCTTCTAGCAGTCAGGTGGCAGGCCAGCAGCCCCCTGCCATATGTCAGAAGAGACAACCCACCATCGAGGAAATGGGGTAGTGTTTGGTAACGCTATCCCAGGGAAGTAGGAAGGCAGCCTCAAAAGTTGTAACCAGGAGCATTGGGGAAATGATTGCTCTTGATGACCAGTCCTTGCAGGTAGTGGAGAAAGTGGGTTTCAAGCATTTGCTGAAGGTCGTAGTTCCAAACTACAAAGTCCCCTCCAGAACTACATTTAGCAGTCTGTACAACCAGTGTTGCAGTCGCATCCAAGTGCTGCTAGCTAAGGCACAAGGGAATGTGCATGTCACCTGCGATATCTGGACCGCCATGAATGCTGCACACTCTTACCTCTCCCTGACAGCACACTGGTGGGACCTGGTTGAGGCAGGGGCAGGCAACAGCTCTATTAGTGAACAAGTATCAGGGTGGAGGTGGGCTTTACTGTACACCCACCTGTTGGATGAGGCCCATACCTCAGCCAATATTCTAGCATGCATCAGACAAGTGCTGGCAGGCTGGCAGCTACACCAGCAAGACAGGAATCTTCAGGCAAGGTTCTTTGTCACAGACAATGGTGCAAACATGGTAAAGGCAATATGCGACGGGCATTTTCAGAACATCCAATGTTTTGCACACACTCTGCACCTGGTACTGAAGTCAGATTTGGGGTTGGAGTCCAATCACCAAGAGAATGAATACCTGCATATGTTAATACACAAGTGCAGGAACATAGCAGCGCACTTCCACAGAAGTATGAAGGTGGGGGCAGGTTCTCCAACAAAAGCAGACTGATTTGGAGATGCCTCACAAGCATCTCATTCAAGACATTGGCACCCGGTGGAATTCAACCTATATGATGCTGCAGAGGTTAGTGGAGCAGCAGACACCCCTTCATGACCTTGCTCTGGTGATGGAGATAGGTGTGCATAGACTTCCTAGGGCATCATGATTGGTTAGTCATGAGTCAGCTGGTAAAAAGCTGAATTCCAGAAGTGCCACCTTTGCTGACTTCATCCCTATAGTTAATTTTCTGGAGGAAAATTTGGAGGGCTTTAAACAGGAAGAGGGAATGACAGCTAAAGTGCTGCATTGTTTGGACTTTTTGCAGAAGCAGATGCAAGAGAGATTAGGACCTTTAACAAAAGACCACACATGCTCGCCACAGTCTGTGATCCCCATGTGAAAGGGAAACTAGCCCTACAGTCTGATTGTCTCCTATTGGTGAAGGACCTGCTGTTAGTAAAAGTCCGTGAACAGGAGCACCATAGGCAGAGACAGATTAGGCATGAAGCAGAGGAGGAAACAGCGGGCACTTCAGAGAGTTGTGCTAGCTGAAGGAGGAGCAGCATTCTGTCAGCGACAGCTAGTACTTCCTCCTCCACTTCAGTATGCCAAAGCCATGTTGCCCATAAACAAGCATCTATTCTAGAACAGGCTAGAGCGAAAGCAGCTGGCAAGAAGTACTCTCAGCCCACCCAAGCAAAGAAGACACCAGCACAAATGTCAGTGACACGGTATCTCACAGAGCTCATAGAGGACATGCAGACAGATCTGCTGGCATATTGGGCATACAAGTCCACTATGTGGCCACACCTAGCCAAAAGTGGCTCAGCGATATCTGTCATGTCCAACAAGTGTGCCCAGTGAACATGTATTTTCAATGACAGGGGATATCATGAGCTCTCACTGCTCAAGGCTGGCACCAGAGTTGATGGAAATGCTAGTGTTTTTGAAAATAAACATGCCTTTGCTTGGGTTTCCAAATTTTCCCTGTGAATGGCAAGATGAATAAAAGCAATTTAAAGCCTTGCAGCAGCTCCAACTGCCTCATATGCTCCAGATAATATCAGCACATGTACCTGACCTCAAAAGCTGTGCCTGTCTGTCCACTGTTCAGCCCTTATGTCACTACAAGGACCTCACCTCAAATGCTGTGCCTGCCCGTCCAGCCCTTACGTCCCTACAAGGGCCTGACCTCAAACACTGTGCCTGTCTGAGTTTAGTTCTAGTATTTCTAATTTCAGTTTCATGTATTTGTGCATCACTTCTTTACAGAATATTCTTTTCCCTGTTTTGCAACATTTGGAAAGTAAGAACATAAAAAGCTGATTTAAGATGTTTGGATCTTGCATATTTCATATGCTCAATAGTTTTCATGACCTTCATGATATGGGCCAATTTCCCTAAATCTTTCTTAGGTGCCAACATTAATGTTTCTAGTACTATAGAAAACTGGTGGTAGTTGCACTCTAGTTCATCCTCTGTGTTCCCATAGTTTATAGAGGCACTGTGTAGGGTACAAAGTCAACATAGGTTGATATTGTAGATTTCGACTTGAGCAACAGTTTTCTTATTTCTGAGAGCTCTTCAAGTTCTTTTGTCATCAGCTGAAGTGCATAAGTACAGTTAATAGCTTCTGGGTATTCACTAGATGCCAATGGAACCACCACATTTTCAGAGCAAACCCATTCCAGGGAGCCCTTTCCTGCGCAAAGGAATGGGAACTCTCCCTGGGGCCAGCCTGTCTTGCCTCTATCAATACCACAAGGACCTGACTACCTCAGCTCTACCAGCCTGTCTTGCCCTTATCAAAACCACAGGGACCAGACTACTTCTGCTCTGCCAGCCTGTTTTACCCCTATCAACTTTCTGCCACTCTGCCTTGCTGCCATACACCAGATGATTCATTCTACTCCTTGTGGTGTTCTTGCCACTATCATGGTTAATCAGTGTGTTGGTGCTAGTCTTTCTGCTGCTTTGTCCCTTTATCAGCACCTTGTGGTATTTTCTGACACTCTTTCTGATTGCTATGTTCCCCCTTCATTGTGCTGTAGGATGTTGATGCCACTTGTCTTGCCACTTTGCCTGTCGTGCTGCCTTTGAGGGTTCCTGCAACTGTTATCGGTGCTCTTTTGAAGCTGTGGTGTATTTTTGACACTCTTGCTGCTGCTTTGCACCTCTGTTAAAGCACTCTTGCCCCTCCTGGTACCCCTTTACAGTGCCTTAGGGTATTCATGCCACTTTGGTGCCACTTTGCCACAGTCTGGCAAAGTGGCTCTTTTCTCGTTCTGATGATTGCTCCCAGAAGTTTCATCAGAATTGATAAGAAAACCCCAATTCTGCAGCAAAAAATAGGCTGCAAATACTTCCCCCATTGACTTTAATGGGAAAACGAAAAATGAATAAAACTAATCAACGGATTGGTTTTTCCCCCTATGAAACTAATGCAACAAATTTGGGTCCCGGCAAAACGAAAAACAAATTGAAACTAATTTTTTCCTTCTGCACATCCCAAGGAAGTAATTTTTAAAAAAGTTAGATATGTAAATGTAAAATACTATCATAGCAATTTTAAAAATCCATTTACATGCAAAAAGTGCACTTAAATGTGAATATTCTATAGGCAATTAAATGGTATATATTGTAGTAATTTCAAAAGCCCAATTAGACAGGTAAAGTGTATTTATGCATGTAAAACCCAGCTTTCTGCATGTATATGCTTTTTAAAATTACCCCCATAGAGTAGTATAGGCAGAGTCATCTGGGTTGACATCTATGTATTCATCCACCATAAAACAAACCTACTGTAAAATTGTGACTAGATAGATCAAAAATTAGAATGGTAAAATTTAAGCTGGAAGTGAAATTTTAGAGCTGTGCATATGATGTACACATTTGTTGACCATGTTTTACTTACTATAATATGGGCAGCTGGACTTACGGCCTCTCCTCGCACCCACACTCTTCATAACCAATATGCCACAGATCCTCTCTGCAGACAAATAATGACCAACCCAAGTACTGGGAATCAAAAAGGCTGCAGCTTTATTACATAAACACAATACCCGAGATATAACAAATCCATACTAGCCACAAAATTTCCCTGGTGGGCATCTGCCACATCCCTGAAAAATGCACAACCCCCAGGCCCCCTAGGTCTGTAGGCATCCTGCAGCACCCACTGCCTCCCCTATGAAGCCCTCACCACATCCCAGCAAGGAGCCTCGCACTAGATGTAACTGCACTTAGTCACACCATACCCAAAGGGTTCTTTGTAGGCAATTGTCCGGCTCCCCCGGACAAGCAGTCGGTATCACCCAGTCCATAAATTGCTTGGGTATTCCGCACAGGCACCCGATGGTAAAATGAGTCGTGGGCCCCCTAAAGATGTGGCCTAAGATTCCAGGGTCAACACACCTTCCAAGTCCTCCTGAAAATTATTATTCAAAATATCTTGGGCAATATCTGAGAGATGCATACCATCTGTCCTGAATAACCCTGCCTATAATCAAAAGACCAAGGACGCCTTATGTTCCCGCCCCCTTGTGAGCAGAGCCAGGATCCAATTTGCTGATTCAATTTAGCTTTCCCTAGACCCCCAAATAACCTGGTTTGATAAAACAGGGCTTGGAATAATGTCTGACCAAAAAAAAAAACAACTTAGAATGCAGTCATAATGCATTTATTAATGGATGGCAGAACCATATATCTAAGTAATTCCCCCCAAGATGTAACAGAAATTCCAGCCAGGCCCAATTACCTCTCAGCTAACTGATGACTAATATAAGCTGGCCCCAGCTCATTAATCACCTCCCAAACTCTGAACTATAATGCCATGAACTGCCAGGCCCAATTACAGTTCATATGAATGTTAGCAAGCATAGGAGTGACCAAGAATCCAAACATTTCTTTCTCTGCTTTGACGACCTGGAAAAACAAAAAAATATTACTCAGTACCTCCTTATAAATTCAAAATGCTTCTCCACTTGGACATATGACTGAAAGGCCCCAGACTTCCAATGTCCAATATATTGAATCACTCCTTCAGAGAAACCCAATACTGCTGCTGAAGTTGTCGCTCTGATATGGAAAGAATGAGTCCAAAATTGATTAGGTTCTAAACCCAACCTTCCCAGATTCTTACGCAACACTACAGAGAATTGATACTTGGTAAGCGGATACCCTTCCTCATTCAACAAATGTTCCCCCGACAACTCAGACACATACCGAGATATTTCCGAGAGGTTGGCAACTAGGCATGTCACCAAACCCACCACAATCTTTAAAACCAGCCAAGCCCCTTTTCCTGATTGATCCATTTTAGAACAGGAAATCAACAGTCGAACCATGTCACTATCCAACACCACATAATTGAACAAATAGGTTGGGACCTGTGCCGCCATTGCTCTCACAATCAGTTCCCCCATACGAAAAGCCCCAAAGAAGGCTAGTGCAAAAGCCACATGAAAAAACAAGTTTTGTATTCCGAAATGGAAACAGATGACAAGGAATCCTTTCATGCGTGATCTACAATCTACCATCCAGAATATCCATCAAATCCCTAGATCATCCTGCTAATACGCACTTAACCAAAAACTGCCTGTCCAGATACCCCTATCCAGGTGCCTCAAATAAAAAAGGAGAATCCAGAAATGTGACTGGACAACAGCCCTGGAAAACCCCATATCCTTTGCCGATATGACATAATTCATCAACAAATCGTCTGATACAGGATCCCATGACTACCCTTGTTTAGAATAAACATTTTATGATATTCCCTCTCACTGGTATACGCAGCCCAGGTCGATGGCATTAATGAAGCTCACAGCAGGCTCCTGGCTTTGGGACCCCAAACTTCCACAGGAAATCTGGGACCACGCTCCATATTGAGCTGTCCTTGGTGTCAGCATCCGTAATTGCATCCACTTGCAATGAGAAAGAGAATCTGCAATTGTGTTAAGAATACCTGGGACATGTCATACACAAATAGTCATATTCAGCTGCAAACAATGCAAGACAAAATTCTAGCAGCAAGTCCACCACCAGAATGCACTTAGCAGATTGCCTGTTTATGACCTGCACCACTTCCAAATTGTGACACCAAAAGGATACTATTTTGCTCAGCCTGCTACCCCCATATTGCCAAGGATACCACTATAGGGAATAACTCCAAAAAGGTGATATTATTAGCGCCCACTTGCACAGATGCCTCAGACCAGGAACACACACACCAGGAAACCTGGAATTAGACCCCAAAAACTAGTCCACTTCTATATCCAAAAAAACTCCAGCTCACTAATGGCAATCAAAGCCTCCTGCCAAAGGGACATTCCATTAAATTGGACAAAATTCTACTCACATTGAGATCTTCCTTAATGCAGCGAGTAATTTGAATGTGGTGCTGAAAACAAAACAAAGGAAAACCATCTGGATGAAAGGGCAACAATCAAAAGACATATTCAATATCCAACTTGGCCATTAACACACCCTGGCCACATTGCTGGACTAGCTGTACCGTAGAATCAAATGATGCATAATGTACTATACAACATTCTCTCGAAACAAAATCATTGACAGAGCTACCTTCTGGAAAGGACAAATTATGGATCAAATGAAGTTTGCAGGGCTTCTTCTCGAGAATTACCGCCAAAGGGGAAACAATCACATTCTGAAAAGGAAGATCATTAAATGGTCCTGCAGTCCTGTCTAAGTGCAGCCCCTCAGCCAACTTTTTCTCCATCACCTCTCCCACTTGACATGTTGAAAGAGTTACAAGCATTCACTTATCATGAAAACACTCATCATAGTTGAGCCAAGTCCAACCCTCATAGTCCTTATGTGTCCGCATAAGCAAGCAAAGCTCCAAACTGTGAAGGATCAAAATGACCCACCACACTGGCCAAAAAAAGACAATATCTGATCTAACTGAGGATTGTTCAGGGAACTCTTCACTCGGTAGCCTGAAAACTTTCTTTCTTCCCTTTTTTCTTTATTTCTTTTCGACTACCCCTTCCTACTTCAATGAGTCAAAATATATCAATATATTTCCTTCTGTTAATTTTATTTCTACAAAAAATGCAATACCCCTTCCTACAACTCCTTGAAAGTGACTAGAGTCTGCTATCCTTTATCAGCACTCTGCCTAATCTATGAAACCGAAGCAGAACCAGAACACAAAGAAGATTAAGAGGTGGAGGTAGAAGAAGAGGACCCTGACAAATGTTGCTTAATCCCATGATATTTATTTTTCCTCTTCCAAGCCTTTTTTTTTTAGGCACAACTGAATTATTTCCTACCACCTGCACACTTTCACAACCGATGACAGCCCTTTGTACAGTTGCAATACTACCTACTGCTTGTGACAGCACACCTTCTCTTACCCTGAAAACCACTATTTTCCCCATCCCCTGTGCTACTGTCTGCCCTTCCATACCAAGCCCCTCAATAGACCCCAATTCAACATCACCAATGTTTTTTGAACCCATTCCAGCATTCACTGTCTCCTCTAGGACTTCTGAGGAAACCTTTACCAAAATATCTTGTTTGCCAATGCCCCCTATCACCTCACTCACCATTCCTTCTCCTCTCACATCAATCTCATGACTGAGTGTCATGTCCCTCCTCAGCTCACCAATCTTTGATTCACCAGATTCTGCCATGGTATGGGGCACTGTTCCCCCCCCCCCCATATCTGAATGCTACCTGGGTGAGAACTCCCGTTCCTACTGATGGGCTCTCAGCTCAGCCAAGGTTTGCTGGTTTCTTCAATTTTCATGTAGTGAGGTACCCAGCAATCCTCCATTAATTCTTCCAAGAAAGCACCACTTGACCCTTGAACCTGTGAAGAGGGCACAGACAACCCTTGACCACCATATGCCACCCCCATGCCCCACCTCCCCACTCAGAGAATGACCCATCATCCTATGGCCTCCCTCCGAACCTTGCTGGGTAACCCCAAGGCAAGAAATCCCCCTAACTAAGATGGGCCCCTGGACTCACCCGACCTGACTTCTTTGCTACATTGGGAGCCCCCCCAACTAAAACTTGGAAGCTGTCAGTGACCTTGCAAAGTCCCTCCCTCCCATAACCTTGCCCCTCAGCAGCAATGGGGCCTACCACAAGTCCCATCCCCAGACCACACATTATCAGAACCATGACCCAGAATCCATGTGCTCGATCCTGTTGGCACCCCACCTACAGCTCCAGAGGGAGACCCCATTAAGCCAGGCTGTGTAAATGGGTGCAAACCACTTACCCCGATAGGCAACTCAGATGCTGCAGTAGAGCCTTCTGCTGTCAGGATCCCCATACGACTGACAGGCCTCCCCTTAGCCAGCCCCCACACATCTGCAGGAGCTGTTGCAGCACAGCCATCCACCACTGGCATCAGAAAACAAGGCTCAAGTCCCAGGATAGCTGTCTGATGGTGCTCACACACTCCTGACACCTGAGGAGCAAAACCTACAATTTTCCTTCCTTCCACCTCCTCCTAACTCTCAACTGCAACCTCAACTGCAATCCTGCTGAGCCACTAGCACCAGATTATCCGGTGCTCACATTATCCAGGGCAGCCGGCTACCTGGCCCCTTGCCCATCTCATAGTTGTAGCAAAACAGAATATTTCATGTTTTATAATATCAATAATTCTGAGGTAAAATTAAATATATACATTGAGTAGTTTGACAGAAATAATTATAATTCATCTATAATACAGGATGTTTGCACTTTAAGGGATGAATTTCAAACCCATTTACTCGCATAAAACTACATTTTAGCCCAAGACTGTATGAGTTAATTTTCAAAAGTGTTAAAACACATACAGTATGATTTTTACACACTTAAATGGGTCTTTTGAAAATTGCCATAGGAGGTTGTATGCGTAAAATTATGCATGAAAGTGATTTTGTATGCACATTTTCACATACTGCAAAGAAGTGTTCCTGCGACAAGAAAATCATAAATATGCACACTTTAGATTTTTAAGTCTGCACATAAAAGTTTGCATGAACATTTACATCTGCTCTTTAGCAGGTATAAATGTGTATACCTATGACATGCAAAAGTATGCATAGTTCTGCTAATTTTCAAAGTGGACTTATTCGTGCAAGTCCACTTTGAAAACTCAGGCTGAAATCTACATGTACAACTTAGCTCTAAGCATGCTGTTATAAAATTGGGCTGTATGTGCATAAAATTATGCATGGAACCCAGTTTCACATCTACATATATATGAACTGGGGAAGGCCAATCCTGGGAGGGAGGGGTAAAGTTGGAGCAGAGATGGAACATAGGCACACACTTTTTAATTTTAAAATATATGCGCACAATTTCCACCCTCCGAATATCAGGTGTAATTTTCTGCAATGTAAGCCGTGCATGTAACAGGCCCATTACCCAAGAATTTTCAAAGCAAACTTATGCGCATGAGTTCACTTTGAAAATGTGGAGTAGTCTGCCCATAAAATAGTAGGCATATATTTTAGCCTTAAATGCACAACTATAAAATTATCCTCTAAATGTTTTATTTGCTTGCAGGCATTCATTTCTCTAATAGCATTGTAAGTTACTCAATTTGGGGCAGTTCCGGCTCTATTCAACCTGTTTTCTGGAAACCGATGTGATATCTCGATCGAATGTCGGTATACAAAAGAAATAAATAAATAAATAAATAAATAAAGGGAATAAAAGAAAATTATAGCATGTTTCTTGTTAGACTCACATTATTATTATTATAATCATTGTCAAGAATATTAAGTATTACACATTTCTTAAAAAGGCAAAATATCCTAAGGGACTATTCTCATAATAACTGTGTAATGGCTCTAATGCTGATGAAAATTGTCTTGAACAATGCAAAATTGAGATTTTTTTTTAAGTATTTTATTTCACAGTACCTTATTTCATGTGATATATTTCTGTAATTGTACAAGAGTTTTGATAGCTTAAATGCTAAATTTAATTTTAAAACAAAATTTTAGCTTTAAAGAAATGTGTTAAATGGTTGGGTTTTTTTTTTTTACGTTTAATACATTAAAATCTTGGTATTCTTAAAACTTAACTAGGAATTTTGCTGCCATCTATTGATCATTTGTGTTGCACATTTTAAAATTTGCAAAAAGAAAAATTGTTTCATCTTTCAGTGAGTAATATTAGAGAAATGATGACCTTGTTCTGAAAGCACTGATGAATATAAAAGTGTTCTAATACATTATGCAGTGACTTTTTGAATAAATGTCAAAGCATTCACATAAATTGCCAGTATTGACTTGGGGAGTTATATATTTGAAGAAGAATGTTTAACCTTCTCTTCTAATTGAACAATATAGAACAATTGTATATCATGTAAAGGTACAAATGTTCTTTTTACTTACGGGCGATTTTGATAGCTAGTGTTTTGATGTACCTAGCTTGTACTAGACTTGCCTTAAAACAGTAATACAAATGTACTGTAGATTTTACAAAACAATAGCTAACATGATAACTTTCAAACAACTCCATGTGGCCCCATATGTTATGCTCAGGCTTGTGAAACCTTGGGCCGACGGGAGGATGGTATACCTTAGGAGGTGAATCCTTAGGGTCTCTCGTCAGGTGGCGAGGCGAGACAGAAGATGTGACCGGCTGACCCTCGGCACTGGAGATTGAGGCAACTGTGGTGAAGGCGAAGAGTTGAGACATCGGAGAAGCCAACTGGGTCTTCGCCACTGGAAGTCCGCGGTCCCCCCAGGAGGAGCCCGTAGGGAGCCGGGCCGCTGGGACTTAGGTGGGCCCTTGAAGACGATGGAGGTCCCTTTAAATCCTGTGAGGAGGCGCAGCCTCGTGCCTAAGATGGCAGCGGCCATCTTGAATTTCGTCCGTGGAGGAAAAGCTGCCCGATGCCGTGAGGGAGGAGCAGGGACGGCTCCCAGCCCGGCGGCCACCCCAGGGGTCCATGCCGGTGTGCAGGAACGATGGGGACCAGACTCCAGCAGCTTCCCCTGATGCTGCCACGGCAGGTTGCCATTGCGAGTTCAGGTAGGGGGTCGCAGCCGTCCATGGCCGCGGAACACAACACCATATACTTGTGTATATGGCAACATGGAGATCTATTATAGTATTTTATAACCTGTGCGTATCTGGCCTGCCCAGATTATAAAATATGTGTATGTCCACCCTCCTGCATAAACACATATTTTATTATGTGTAAATACTAGCAATGCCTTGAAAGCACACACATTTTCTATTTTATAAACATACACATGTATATTTTACATGCAAAAAAACTATTAGAACTTACATGCTTAAAACATTAAAAATAGAGGGGAATCACAGACCACATTAAAACAATATCAATATAGGAAAATTAGATCATAACTGAAAAGTTCACTTTAAGGCAGTCATATATTCTTTATTTGTAAAGACGTTCCTAAACTTCAAAGTGTATAGATTCCAAAAGGTCAAGGTGTCCCCCGACACGGACACCATGTTTAGCCTGTATCGGGAGGGCCTATACAGGCAAGCGCTCAACAACTATAAAATAAGGAGATAAATATATATCATTATTTATATCTATATATATCTATATCTATCTATCTATCTATCTATCTAGGACAAAATTACTGGGTTAGCAGAATACATAAATCAACCAAAAGTAAATACCCTTAAAACATGACAGCAGAAAAAGACCATATGGCCCATCCAGTCTGCCCCTCTGTCTAATTAATTTAGCATTCTAATTCTCATCGCTTCCTTAGAGATCTCCTGTATTTATCCCATGCTTTCTTGAATTCAGATACTGTTTTTGTTTCCACCACTTAAACTGGAAGGCTGTTCTACACATCCACCACTAGAGATGTGAATTGTGTGCCCGATCGTCTTAACAATCGGGTTCGGCTGGAGGGAGAAAAAAATCTGATCGCTGGAGATGTGAATCGGAATCAGTTCCGATTCACATCGTTAATTTTTTTTTTAGTGAGGCCCGACCCTTTAAAATTGAACCCTTACCTTCCACCACCCCCCGAACCCCCCAAAAACTTTTTACGAGTACCTGGTTGTCCAGTGGGGGCGCGGGGACCGATCTCCTGCTCTCAGGCCATCGGCGCCATTTTGACTGCCACTCAAAAATGGTGCCGATGGCCCGATTAAAAAAAAAAAAACCCACCTGATCCTTTAAATTGACCCCCCTTAGCTTCTCCCACCCTCCCGATCCCCCCAAAACATGTTTAAATTACCTGGTGGTCTAGAGGTGGTCCCGGGAGCGATCTCCCATTCTCGGGCCGTCGGCTGCCACTCAAAGATGGCACCGATGGCCCTTTGCCCTTACCATGTGACAGGGTATCTAAATAGCCGCCGCCATCTTTAAAGATGGCTCCGGCCATCCAGTGCTCCTACCATGTGACAGGGGTCGGCCAATGGCACGGATACCCTGTCACATGGTAAGGGCAAAGGGCCATCGGCGCTATCTTTATGAGTGGCAGCCAACGGCCCGAGAACGGGAGATTGCTCCCGGGACCACCTCTAGACCACCAGGTAATTTAAAAATGTTTTGGGGGGGATCGGGAGGGTGGGAGAAGCTAAGGGGTCATCTTTAAAGGGTCGGGTGGGTTGGTTTTTTTTTTTAATTGGGCCATCGGCGCCATTTTGAGTGGCAGCCAAAATGGTGCCGATGGCCCGAGAGCGGGAGATCGGTCCCCGCGCCCCCACTGGACCACCAGGTACTCATAAAAAGTTTTGGGGGGGTTCGGGGTGGGTGGGTTTAGGGGTTGTTTTGGTGTGCCGGTTTTCCCGCCCTCCCCCCCAATAACTCCTGTTAGTGGACACTAACGGGAGTAACGATTTTTCACGATAAATCTTGAAAATTTCTATTGTATCGCGCACTGTACCGATTTTTGACGATTTAAAAAATATCGGATGATTTTTTTAAATTGTCAAAAAACGATTCACATCCCTATCCACCACCCTCTCTATAAAGAAATATTTCCTATGATTACTCCTGAGTCTACCCCCTTTCAACCTCATCTCATGACCCCCCATTCTAGAACCTCCCTTCCATTGAAAAAGACTCACCTCCTGTGTATGGAATCTTTTGAGATATTGTAATGTCTCTATCATATCTCCCCATCTTACCTTTTCTCTAGGGCAGGAGTTCCCAATCTTTTTGGGACCGTGAAACCCTTTTCAACTTCCAGAATTTTTGCAGACCTCCACATTCTTCTCTTTTATTTTTACCTGCAGAAATATGAAATATATAGAAAAGTTATTAATGTAATAACAAAGAAATAATTAAATGCACCTCAGATTCATTCATAATATATATTTATTAAATAATGCTTACTGATAAAAAAATGGAATACATATAATTAGAAAGCATAGCAGTAGATGTGCAAGAATGCACTCATATTCAATAACTTATAGTGTAACTACTTGCAGCCACACAGATGGATCTGTCCCGACAGAGAGGAATGGACTGGTGGAAGGAGAGCGAGAGCGAGACACCAGGATGGACTAGTTGGAGGGACTGGTGGGAGAGACTGGTGGGAGATTGATGGGGATGGACTGGTGGGAGACTGGTGGGAGATTGATGGGGATGGACTGGTGGAGAGAAAAAGAGAACATACAACTGGTGAGGGTGCCATGGGGGAAGGAGAGACAAGTAAGGACGAACTTGTGGAGAGAGACAGAACCACTGGCAGGACTGGACTGGTGGAGTGGGAAAGAGGGAAGGGGTGGGATGAACTCTGGAGCAAAAACAGAGAGTGAGAAACTGGGAAAGGAGAAAGGAGGGATGTTTGAGACAGGCCCACATCACTAAGGGTGATGTGGAGAGAGGTTTGGTGCACATATTTCCCTCCCCCCAGCAATGTTTTCTTTTAATTATGATATTTTAAAAAATCACCTGTGACAGGGAAACCAGCCTGTTAGTTTGATCTTGGTGGGGGGTCCAATGGCTCTCTCTATAGCTGCATGCTGCCAAATTCCATATTTGCAGAGTCAAGACACCCCTGTTCATAAAGCAAGAGGCACTCCTACAATCATTTTGCACCATTGTTGCAAGGTGCTGAGCATGCATGTCAGTGGCCTCTCCAGAGAGAAGAACCTTCTAAATAAAAAAAAACAAAAAAAAAACCCCAAAAACCCTGGACAGTTTCAACTATCTAGTAAAACTACCACTAAAATTATTCAAGAGCATAAATCAAAAATTCTTCTAGATAGGAGTGAGTAAAATCCCAATATGAAAGCTGCACCTCACATTCACAGAAACTCTCCCAACAAGGACATTTCTCCTTTCCACTCACCATAAAATCATAATATTCAAATTCTGATGACACCTCAGTAACAAGCAACACAAACTCCCTCCACTACCAGGAACATTGTATAATACAAAATCCTGCCAAAAAAAAAAAGTACTCTGAACTTTTAGAAAACCTGCCATCCCATAACACACTAACTGCTAGACTCAAACAGTAAGAACCTTATCTATGAAAAAAGCTAGCACTGTAAATATTACACCAGGCCCTAAAAACACCAATACACCTCCTATTAGGAAAACAGACCAAATTAGGCTGCTATAAATCTCTATTTAGAAAAAACATGCTAGCCGAATACCTCACCTAAATCATATATGCAGAACACAGACAGATGCTCTCCAAATACAGAATACAGAGTATAAATACAAATCTACAGACAAAAACTAAACTGGAAATTGCAAGAAGCCAGACTCCATATGCATTATAATAATGGAAAAAACAGAAACATTGCCATTGTCCATAAACAATCAAATAATACAATCAAGAACTATACTAAACCATACTAAAAGAATACAACTGACACATATATCATCCAATAATTTAAAAAATTTAAATTTTTAAATTTCCAAATCAACAATTAAAATTTCAAAACAGACATCAAATAATAGCCAACAATAAAACTAAAAAAGGGATTTAAAAAATACCCCATACCTGGGATGTTTTGATTTCCAGTCACCCTGAAATCACTGTGAATTATTAAGGTTGGGGGAGAGGGGTGAACAGACTTTCTCCTCTCATACGTGCACATATGTACATGTTCATTCTAACTCAAACACACATGCTCCCTCTCTCATACACATATGCTCAGATATACACACATGGCATCTTTCTCACACACACTCGCATATACACTCCCTCTCTCTAATTCACAAAAGCATACATGCTCATAACACCATCTCCCTCACCCAGGCTGCTGCTCCTCTTTGCCCAGGCAACTGCATCAGGAGAGGAGTCCAGCGGCCTCCTCCTCACTCAGGCTGCCGGTGGGATGGGGTGAGTCAGAGGCCCCATTGTCTCCTGCATTCCTTGGCTGCTGACAGTATTGAGTTAGCTGGTGGCCCTGCGACTTCCTGTACTCTTTGACAGCATTGAGATAGGGTGCACTGGTGTTTACTTCTACTCCAGAAGGAGCAGTAAGTAATGGAACAAAAAAAGATGTGAGCAGCTAGGCAGGGGTTAGGGGGTCGGGGAGGAGAGTGGAAAAAGGTAGGAAGATTAGGTAGGGGTATAGGGAAGTTCCCTCCCAGTCTGCTCCTTAATTGGAGGAAGACCTATTCGCATTGCTGCGCATTGGTTTAGAAATTCCCCCCCTGGAACCTCTGAAGAGGGCACAGACAACCCTTGACCACCCCTCGGCACATGCGCGCATGGATTTTAAAATCCGGCATACATATGTGCGTGGGAACTGTATTTTAAAAAATGCGTGCGCAGACACATGCATGTTCTAAAATAGCCACGTCCATGTGCACAGGAGCTGCACACACAAGGACACGCACACACGTTCGAAAATCCACCCCTATATCTAGTACTCTTCTTTGATCCAACTCTGGTCAATCAAAGATCAGATTTGTCTGACAAACTTTAGCTCTGGTAAAACCATTCTGCCTCAGATCTTGCAATACATTGGATTCCAAAAATTGCACTATCCTCTTTAGCAGTGATTCCATTAGTTTGCTCACCAACAAATGTCAGACTAACTGGCCCGTAGTTCCCAGCCTCTTCCTTATTTCCACTTTTATGAATGGGAACCACATCTGCCCATTACCAGCCCTCTGGAACTACTCCAGACTCTAAAGAAGCATTGAAAAGGTCAACCAGAAGAGCTGCCAGGACATCTCTAAGTTCCCTTAGTACCCATGGATGTATCCAGGGCCGGTGCAAGGGGATTTGGCACCCTAGGCGAGCCTTCTTCCTTGCGCCCCCCCCCCCCCCCCCCCGGTCTCGGCCCCGACTCCTACCTCATTCTCAATCACGCCCGCTGACTGGGGTTTTCTGGGTCGCGAGCAGATTGGGCACTGCTTGCGGCCCGCCAAATCTCCACTCCTCTTTGCCACCACTTGCGGCCCCATATGGCTCGCACCCAGTGGCGCACCAAGGGTCTCCGGCGCCCAGGGGCCAATGCATTTGTGTGCCACAGAAAATCAGTGGCATCTCTAGACAGAAGAATTTGTTTTGGGTGGGGGGGGGGAGCCAAAATGACATTTCTTCATCACACCCACCTCTATAGCATGGATCCTGCTTTAAAATTGGTTATAAAAAAAAGTGTTGTTAAAAAAAGTCCAAAGGGTCCTCTGCATTATTTTAAAAAGCTGGCCAGTTTCACACTTCTAGTAAAACTACTATAAAATTATTTGATAGCCTCATTCAACTAATTCTATATGGATTATGAGAGTGAAGTCTGGAATATATTGGAAGGGACAGAATGTCAATACAAATCCTGCACCTCCAGTTCTGTATCTCTGTGCATCCACTGAAATTCCCCCAAACAATGGAGCTTGGATGTTTCCCTTACAGTTCATCATACTAAAAGATATTTTCAAATTCTGGTGTCACCTCACAGCAACAGCAGCACAAACACCTTCCACTGCCAGACACATTGTAAACTAACACAAAGCACCGCAAAAAAGACACCCAAAATCTATACTGCAATCCCATCATAACATAACAGTAATAACACCAAGGACTCAAACAACAATAACCCTACCTGTGAATAAGCAAGGGTAAATATTACACTGGGTCCTAGAATACCAATACACCACCTACTGAGGAAACAAAACAAACCCAATTGCTATAGATCTCTATACAGACACTATATGATAGCAGAATCTCTCATCATGGTCACACACACAGAGCAGAGACAGACCCTCACCAAATACAGAATACAAAATAAAGGAGCACAAATTAGAAAAAACTGAAATGGAAACCCCAAGAAGCCAGACTGTGTATTAGCAATGGAAAAACAGAACAACCATTCCTCATAAAACAAATAAAATCAAGAAACAAAGCATCAGTTATAATAGTAAAACCATACTAATAAAATATTTTAAAACTACTGATAAATAGAATTTCTATTAATTAAAATCATATACATTTTTTACAATTTCCCAAACACCAATAAAATATTTCAAAACAGTACATATATCAAATAACACACAATAATTAAAACTAATAAGGATTTTAAAAAGCCCCTGCTGTCCATACATGGGAGCTCTTTATTTCCAGTCACCCTGATATTGTCGAGGATTAGGAGATTATCCTCTCTCTCTCACACATACTCACATGTCCATTCTCTCTCACACATACACTGTCACATACATACACATTCATGCTCTTATACCCAACCATAACCTCTCGCTCTCACAGACACTGACACACTCAGGCTCTAAGGCACTCTCTCCCCCTCCACACACACCCCCACACAAACTCTTACTCCCCTGGATTTTCTCATACACACTCATGCTCTCACTCTCACTGGCTCCCTCACATACACACAAACACACACTCCCAGGCAAGCTCCCACTCGTTCTCACACAGACACACACACACACACACACAGGCAAGCTCCTAGTCATTCTCACACTGAACCCCAGGCAGGCTCCCATTCATTTTCACACCACTCCCTCCCCATCCCCCAGGCATGCACACATTCATTCTCACACACACAGACCCCCCAGGCAGGCACCAATTTATTCTCACACACACACATACACCACAAACAGACAGGCACCTATTCTCACACATACAAACCCCAGGAAGACACCCATACATTCTCATTCACAGACACACCCTCAGGCAGGCACCCATGCATTCACACACATACACCGCCAGGCAGACTCCCATTCATACACATGCACACACTAAAGGCAGAGACCCCCTCTCTTTCTTTTGCCAGCAACCTCGGAACCTCTCTCATTCCTCTGCTGCCACTGTCACTGCTGCTGTATGGCTATTGCGGAGGTGCTGATTGCTGCAATTGGCACTGAAGCCCATTCTGCTGCCTCCTCTGTGCAGGCCCCATGGGCTTCCACTTCCTCCATGCTGATCTCGTACATTGTGAGATCCGCATAGAGAAAGTGCTACTCTTGCACATTCCCAAAGATTACATGTGCCAATCAGTAAAAAGTAATTTATTTCTTTTTACATTTGCTGTCTGATCTTAGTTTTCTAATCGGTTGGTCACAGGCTTTTTTTTTCCACTTTCCCTTTCTTATTTTTTTGCCAATTCCTTTTATAACATATTTCTTTTCTCTCCATCTGTCTGCTTCCCTCAAGCACAAAGTCAGGTTCTCATTCTCACATGCTTTCTCTCTCTCACATACACAGGCACTCATTCTCACATGCTGTCCCTCATACAATCATTTATACACAGTCTCTCTCTTGCACATGCTGTCTAACTCTCACTCCCACATGCTGTCTTGCTCAAGCACAGGTTCTCACTGTCACATGCTCTCTCTCATACAATCATTCCTACACACAGGCTCTCACTGTCACATGCTGACTCACACACACAGGCTCTCTCTCACTCCCACATGCTGTCCTGCTCAAGCACAGGCTCTCACTGTCACATGCTCTCTCTCATACAATCATTCCTACACACAGGCTCTCACTGTCACATGCTGACTCACACACACACACACACACACACACACACAGGCTCTCTCTCACTCCTACATGCTGTCTTGCTCAAGCACAGGCTCTCACTATCACATGCTGTCTCTCTCTCTCACACAGAGGCTCTCCCATGCTGTCTCTGCAAACATTCAGGTCTTCACCCCCACACACACACACACAGTCTCTCAACTCATCTCATACACGCACACATGCACACTGTACAAACCCTCAGTCTCTCTCTCACCTCTGGGCCTCCTCTTCATGGGCCACTGCAGGATGGGCTCTGCAGCAGCCCCGGTCTTCTCGAGCCGCGCTGATCCTCTTCTGCACGTGGCTGATGCTCCTCCTCTTTCCTGCCCGCGCGGCTCCGGCAACATTTTTCTTCCGGGGCCGCGCGGGCAGGAAGGAGGAGAAGTTCCTGCATTGGCTGATGCTCCTCCTCCTCCTTCCTGCCCGCGCGGCCCCGGAAGAAAAATGTTGCCGGAGCCGCGCGGGCAGGAAGGAGGAGGAGGAGCACCAGCATGTTTAGACGCGACTGTACCATGGTCCTGCCGATCTTCTTGCTGTGTGTATCCGGCACACAGCATAGCAGTAGTTCACCGCTCAGCCGCCATTGGGATGACGTCCACTGGCGGCCATTGGCCATCAGCGGCTCGGCGCCCCCTAATGCTCAGCGCCCTAGGCAATCGCCTAGTGCTTCCGCCGGCCCTGGATGTATCCCATCCGGCCCCATTGTGTTATCTACTTTAAGTTGAGTTAGCTCTTCACAAACACAGTGTTCTGAAAATAGATTGAGGTTTAACTCACTTCCAATCTTTTTATGTTTGTTTTATATGATCCTGCTCCAGGCCCTTCCACAGTGAAAACCAAACAAATATCTGTTAAGCAATTTTGCTTTTTCCTCCTCAGCCTCTAGATATGTCTCCCCTTCACCTCTGAGTCGCACAAAGCCACTTTTGTACTTCCTTCTAGCACTAACATATCTTTTTTTTCTTCCATTTGATTTTCACAATCCTGACTACTTTCCCCGTTTCTTTTAATTTTTCCAACTATTGTCACCAGTCTTCCTCTTTCTGCGATCTCCTGTAGTTTATGAATGCTAACCTTTCCTCCCTTATCTTTTCAGCTACTTCTTTAGAAAACCATAACTATCTTTTTTCTTCTTCCCTTTATTTACATTCCTAATAAAAATATTAGTCGCTTTTAGGATTCCTCCTTTTAGTTTGGTCCACTGCCCTTCTATTTCTCCTAGATTTTCCCATCCTTAAGGTACTCCCCCATTTTGAGAAAGTTAGTTTTCCTGAAGCCTAGGACCTTCACTTAGAATGAAGCTTTATCTCTTCCATCCTACTTGTGAACCATACCATACGGTGGTCACTGGTTCCCAGATGATTATCCATTACAACATCAAAAATACTGTCCCCATTGATAAGCACCAGGTCTAGTGTTACCCTCTCCCTTGTGGGTTCTATTACCAGTTGGCAGAACACATCTCCTTGCAGTGAATCCAGGATCTCCCTACTTCTAGAAAATGGAATGTCCCAATTAACTCTGGAAGATTAAAATCCCCTCGCAGCAGAGCCTCCCCTTTCAAAGCAATCTTGTGAATATTCACAGGATTGTGATGGAGGTCTGCATATTACACAAATGGAGATCTGAATATTACACAAATATAAACAGATGTTCCATTCCCTTTTTCCAAGTAAATCCACAGTGATGCCTTATCTAGTAAGCCCAACAATGCTTTTGCTTTAATACTGTTCTTTACATATAATGCCATGCCTCCTCCTTTCCTTCCTACCCAGTCCTTCCTGAATAGATTGTAGCCGGATATACATTTAAAGAACGCTAATTATTAGACACATTCCTACTCCCATAATTGCCATGCTGGGTCAGACCAATGGTCCATCAAGCCCAGCATCCTGTTTCCAACAGAGGCCAACCAGGCCACAAGAACCTAGCAATTACCTAAACACTAAAAAGATCCCATGCTACTGATGCAATTAATAGCAGTGGCTATTCCCCAAGTAAACATGATTAATAGCCGTTAATGGACTTCTCCTCCAAGAACTTATCCAAACCTTTTTTTAAACCCAGCTACACTAACTGCACTAACCACATCCTCTGGCAACAAATTCCAGAGCTTAATTGTTAGGGGTGTGCATTCGTTTTCACCGTATTGGCGATCCGCAACGTATATTGCACTATTCGTAGTATTCATGGGGAAGCGAAACGTATCGCGATTCCCCACGAATACACGAATCTTCGCTGAATTATACAGCCACCTAAATAAAAATTTAAACAAACCCCCCCACACCCTCCTGAACCCTCCAAGACTTACCAAAACTTCCTGGTGGTCCAGTGGGGAGTCCGGGAACCATCCCCTGCACTCACACCCTCGGTGCCGGTTTTATCATGGCGCCGATACCGGTCGGCACCTGTGACATAGTGAGGGCAAAGGCGATCGGCGCCATTTTGAGTACTGGCATCGGACGGCCGGCGTGCAGGAGGTCACTCCTGGACTATAATGCCTAGATCTTTTTTCTGGGTGATAGATCCTAATATGGAACCTAACATCGTGTAACTACAGCAAGGGTTATTTTTCCCTATATGCAGCACCTTGCACTTGTCCACATTAAATTTCATCTGCCATTTGCATGCCCAATCTTCCAGTCTTGCAAGGTCCTCCTGTAATATATCACAATCCGCTTGTGATTTAGCTACTCTGAATAATTTGTATCATACACAAATTTGATAACCTCACTTGTCGTATTCCTTTCCAGAAGCACCATTCCAAGTACAGATCCCTAAGGCACTCCACTGTTTACCCTTTTCCACTGAGAAAATTTTCCATTTAATCCTACTCTCTGTTTCCTGTCTTTTAACCAGTTTGTAATCCACGAAAGGACATCGCCTATCCCATGACTTTTTTTCTTAGAAGCCTCTCATGAGGGTCTGTGTCAAATGCCTTCTGAAAATCCAAATACACTACACATTTACGGGTTCACCTTTATCCACATGTTTGTTAACCCCTTCAAAAAAATGAAGCAGATTTGTTAGGCAAGACTTCCCTTGGGTAAATACATGTTGACTGTGTTCCATTAAACCATGTCTTTCTATATGCTCTACGATTTTGATCTTTAGAATAGTTTCCACTAATTTTTCCAGCACTGAAGTCAGGCTCACTGGTCTATAGTTTTCAGGATCGCCCCTGGAGCCCTTTTTAAATATCGGGGTTACATTGGCCACCCTCCAGTTTTCAGGAACAATGGATGATTTTAATGATAGGTTACAAATTTTAACTAGTAGCAACCTAAAACTTAACTAGGAACTGAACAAATCTGAGATGAGGGCAGCAGTCCTGCAGCAAGAGTGGGGCTTCCCAGTCTTTTGCATCGAGTGTCACATGTATGATATTTTACCTCCTCCCCCCGAGTCACCCTAGTGTTCCAAGGGTGATAAAAGTGTGGTAGCGAGCCCGGGAGAGCCATGCCTGCCTGCTGCCTCTAAGGTCATCAGAGGCTTAACAAGAACTCACTGTCTATTTCTCCGTTTTATCTCTTTTTTTTTTTTAGGTCCGACCAGAACGCCATCACCCCCGAGGCCACCCGGAAGGAAGTGCCATGCTTCACTCCCCAGGCTGACGCTACTGATGTCACCTTAGCGCACCAAGGGGGATAACAGCACGACATCGAGCCCATAGGCGCCACGCGCCGAAGGAGCACAACAAAAGGGCATGCTCCTTTGTACGCCCCTTCATACACCCTGAGCAGAACAAACAAACTGCAAAATATTTTGATACAAGTCAACCATGGCAAAAGACAAAAAAAAAATACACTCAATTCAAGTTTGCTTAAACAAAGGTAAGTACAGGACTAACACCAGAAGAAAACTGAAAGATCGTTGCAATGTAAGTAAAATAAGGAATATGAACATCATTAATCTCATACAAATAAAAAGAACTAGATGCACAAATGTGAATAATATAGCATTGATAACGTTTTTACCAGTTAATGCTCAAACAGTGACTAAGAAATTTCCTGTCATCACAGATTTACTATATGATGTTAAACCTAATTTCATTGCAATCACTGAATCATGGCTAAAAAAAAATCTAACACAGTTTTAAAAAAACCAGATAGCGAATAAAAATTACAACGTTTTTTCAATCTATAGCAAACAGAAAAGGTGGTGGCTTAATTCTAATCATTGAAAAGAAATTTAAATGTAAATTGTTACCAATCACACCCCCAATGAATCATGAAATCACCATTTTTGACACAGGTCACATACAAATTTGCCTGACCTACTGCCCACCAAGCCTCCTAGAATTAAATATATCTCCGCTAATTGAATTTTTGACAACTCATCTAAAGTCAACAAAATCAACCATCATACTAGGTGATTTTAATCTTCACATGGACATTCAGCCACGATCAAATACCTGCCAGACATTATTGATGTAATGAATGAACTAGGATTCAAAAACTAATCACATATAAACCCACACACAAGGCAGGACATTCCTTAGACCCGACATTCATCAACAGCAGTTTTCTAGAAGATATAAACACAAACTACACATAAATTCACTGTGTTAGCCTTAAAGAAATTCCTAATAAAATTCCTATTATTTAAGATAAACAGAATTGTATTGTGGGATACCCTTTTGGTCTGGACACTAGATACCATTATCCCTGTCCTTAGAACACACTTACGGCTCGATCCAGTAAGGCCGCGGTAAAAACAGTGCGGTAGTGTCAGGCGCACCCTTCCTCCCCGCACGCACAGTTCTCTTCACTAACTCCCCGATACTCTCCTCTAATCGCATGCAAATGCATGCCGCGGCTTTAAAGCAGTAGGGAAGGGTTATGGCCGCGTAACCCATTTTACTGTATAGGCGCTTAATACAGCGCCTATACAGTAACCTGGGTGCGCTGGTACCTGTCATTTCAAATGACATTTGAAATGACAGGCACCAGGAAGTGTAAAAATCAAAATTTGTAAATACCTGTCGGAGGGCCGCGTGGGTCCAGGCGGCCGGCGGGATCCGGGGGGCCGGTGGTCGCGTGTTAAATCTAGGCCGCGGGCGGGTGGGCGCGGCGGCAGCGGCGGCAGGGGGACATGCGTTAGTTCGAGACGGCCGGCGGGCGGCGGATGGTCGCGTGTTAAATCTAGGCCGGGTCCGCACAGGCGCACATTCATTCATTCACTGCCGGTGGGGGCTGCCGGAGAGGCAACCCCCACCGGCAGTGAATGAATTCATTCATCCAGGCAGAGGAGCCGGCTGCTTTCGCCACCGGCTCCTCCGCCTGGATGAATGAATGCGCGCCTGTGCGACCCCTGCGTTTCGGCGCTCAAGGCGTGACGTCACGGCATGTGACTGCCTTGAGCGCCGAAACGCAGGGGTCGCACAGGCGCGCATTCATTCATCCAGGCGGAGGAGCCGGTGGCGAAAGCAGCCGGCTCCTCCGCCTGGATGAATGAATTCATTCACTGCCGGTGGGGGTTGCCTCTCCGGCAGCCCCCACCGGCAGTGAATGAATGCGCGCCTGTGCGACCCCTGCGTTTCGGCGCTCAAGGCGTGACGTCACGGCATGTGACTGCCTTGAGCGCCGAAACGCAGGGGTCGCATAGGCGCGCATTCATTCATCCAGGCGGAGGAGCCGGCTGCTTTCGCCACCGGCTCCTCCGCCTGGATGAATGCGCGCCTGTGCGACCCGGCCTAGATTTAACACGCGACCACCCGCCGGCCGTCTCGAACTAACGCGTGTCCCCCCGCCGCCGCTGCCGCCGCCGCCTGGAACAGGCGCCCACCCGCCCGCGGCCTAGATTTAACACGCGACCACCGGCCCCCCGGATCCCGCCAGCAGCCTGGACCGACGCGGCCCTCAGACAGGTATTTAAAATTTTTTTTTTCTTCTGACAGGTTTTATGTGTCCCACATCATTACATTTTCTCGATCATCTCTGTATCGCTTTTTTTTTAAATTGTGTTTTATTGTTTTTGAGTGTCTTAAGCTGTGTCGATGGATTTGTTACTAGACTCACAGTCCTAACTCCTACTAGGGGGAGGCGGTAAACTAACACGTTACAGCCGCGGCAAAACAGTGCGTTACTAATGAGATAACTTGAGCACGCGTTACGGTATCGGAGGGGAATAGCTAATTCCTTCATTATACAGCTAATTCGTTCATTTACATGCCGGGTGCGGGAAGGGTTACGCGTCTGTTTTAAGAAGCGCTACGGACGCGCGAAACTGGAAACTGTATCGCTGATTTGCCTTACGCGTCCGAATTGTGCGCAGGGAGCTCGTTACAGACGAGAAAACTTCAACTGAATGTTACTGTATCGAGCTGTTACATAGGAACCATCCATAACCTACAGTCCCACCCCACCAGGAGATTCTGGATTGGATGGCTCACTGCTATTCAGCCTAACCATTTTAAAAACACCAGGGGTTCAATTTGAGGAAGCAGTCAGATAAAGATGTCTTTTTTTTCTACTGTGGTGAAGCTTTCCAGCCTTGCCCTAAGGAGTTTTCTTTCAGAGGGGATACCTCATTGTTCACTCCCTGCCAGAGGGTCCTACTTACTTTAAGTTACAGAGAGATAGATTGTTGAGCCTGATACCTCAGAGAGATACAGCTCACCCCAGGGGACCAAAGACCTATTAGCCTACTTTAAAGGGGGGAGGAGGAATAGCCTAGTGGTTAGAGCAGTGGGCTACAAACCAGGAGACCAGGGTTCATGTCCCACTGTCACGCCTTGTGACCTTGGGCAAATCACTTTACCCTCCATTGCCTCAGGTACAAACTTAGATTATAAGCCCTGTGGGGATAGGGAAATACCTACAGTACCTGAATGTAAACCAATGTGATATGTCAGATTGAATGTCAGTATATATAAATAAATAAACCCTAGGTAGGCAAGCCCCAGTGATGGAGCCTACTGCAGCATATTGTGAAAGCTAGAAGAGTTCTATTTTTGGAAGAAATTGAGTTCACCCTGCTTCATTGGGAAAGTTGTCCTTGTTGGCCATACTCAAAGGACAGGGGCTAAAGATCAGTGAGCCCATGCCCACCCTGAATGTGGTAAGGACCTGATGAACCCCAGTTTAGGAAGATGCATCCAGTTAATCTTTAAGTATATTTGGACTTTTAGTTAAGTGGAGAGGGTTCTGGACCCCCCCCCCCCCCCCCTTTCCGCACTTGGATTGCAGTGCTGACAACTAGCCTCAACCCTTGACTTTTCCACAAGAGAAATCCCTAAAGTAACAGCTAAGGATAAAGGAAGAAAAAAAACAAGAGCAAGACCCCATCCGGACTTCTGCATATCAAGGGACCAGGACTGGCTGGGTGTTAAAGGGGAAGATGATGTCTAAAGGTAGGAATTTTGCATTTCAAGGGGGACCCCTTCATTAGGATTCCCACACAGTCGCTGGGAGAGGTATGCACAATTGAAATCTCCATGAGCTCTACCCCAATGTCTGTAATAAAGGACACCTACCTACCCATAAGAAAATCCTGTATCAACACAGTCAGATGTACACATTTTTTTGGACAAATGGACTTTAATTTTATGATTCAGTAAACTATTTTATATCCAGTCCTGCTCCTGTCTAATTCTTACAGCCTCTCACTTCATGGGAAGCTCTAATAGACACAATCTAAGGGGATTAAGCTACACTGGGGTTTTAATTCGTCTGGGTCGATGAATTAAATCCCCACCCCCTCCCAGATAATGACAGTTAAATTGGGGACAAGTCAACTAGCCAGTGCAGCCCCGAAAAAATAAATTGGATTGTGAGACCTGGGATTTAAACCATTCCCAAGGGGTTACAGTCATTTTCTAATAAACTCAGACCCATTACAAAGGGTATAGTTTATTGCTTTTCAGCCCAAAGCCATAGCTAGGCCATATAGAACCTAATTTTCTTAGTATATTTACCCTCTATATGTCACCATGAGTTTTTTCATTTACATCCTAAGTTATTGATTCACTAAATGCATTTTATTTATCTATTTATGATGTCACTTTTAGTATTATATTCTTATTCTTAACGTTTTTATTTATGTTTTGGCCCCTGAGGCAGCCGTTTTGAAACGGCGAAACTCGGCCAGAGTCGGGCTACCCTTGTGTCTCCACTTCAATAAAGGTTTTAATTTTAGACTACAGGCATCTATTTTCTTCTTTTCAAGTGAAAAAGTGTGCCTTCATCCTAGGAAACTCTGATAAGTGTAGCGAGGTTAAAATGTTTATCCCTCAGACACTAAGGGAAACACTAGTATCAAATTGTATCCAATAACAAACACTGGCTAATGTACGCTCTTTATACTAGCTCTGCTTCGTTTAACTTCTTTCTAAAAAACTAAACAAATAATATTTTTTGAGAGTGAAAAAGACCTCAGTACTGGTAGAAAATGTGGTCACTGGTCTAAAAAAAAAAAAAAAAAAAAAATGAAAACATTTAATTTGTTTACAATTTTAAAATCTGATTTTTTTCTTCAATTCAAATCTCCAACTCATATTAAGCAGAACTATGCCTGGCAGAAAAAAACCTGATTTTTTTTTTTTTTATAAATCAAGAGAATCAACATTTACTTATCTTGATATGTCTTAATATCTTTTTTTCTTGCTCAACTGCTGCCATAGGATCTTTATAACACTGGTAATCAAATTTCTGAAAAATGCCGACATTGCCAACATTTCACAGATGCTGTATTAGGGCAATCTGTGTATTCTAAAGATGATTTCATAAATTATTATTCCACACTGTTTGTTTATAATAATGTAAACATTTGTTCAGAAAAATTTCTCTATTCACTTTTTATAATCATAAATTCATGCTTTTCTCCATATTCCATCAGGCTATACTAATTAAAACATAGCTCCAGCATCTCTTAAAAGCACTCCCAATTAATTCAAATGTGACCAACCACATTTAATTTGTGCTTGCGTTCATTCATGAGGGCATCAAAAGAAGTCTCAAAGTATCACTCCTGATCAATGAAAAAAATACCTGTGTCTCTGCTACATTCACCTCTCTCTCATGGTTGATTTATGTCCTTTAATAAAGATGTTTGATGCTCTTTTTCCTGATATATCTCTTGCTCTTTTTTCTGTATGTTCATATGTAGCTCCAATATTGATTCAATAAACAACCATCAAATTAATAGCATCACAACACTACTTTTAAAGTAGGAGTTAACTGGACATCACGGTTCTTATAGACTTAATTTTTTAAGATGACCAATTAATTATTAGAACTTGGTTAACTAACCTTTTTTTTTTATATATATACATAGTATTGGCAAAATGATATAAATGTGCCCAAACTGGATTTTCACAATATCCAAAAGGTTGTATTCTAAGACATATTAAATTTGTAAATTTCCTTTGAAGCTTCAAATTAGACTGTTCCATTCAATTTTGCAACTTAAGCCTGAAGGTTCTTCTGCCCATAGTCTGTATATCTATTGAGGTTCTCCCAGATATAGTGCACGTTCCCTATTGCCACCTCTCACATTCTGTGTGACATGATCTATAGCAAACCAGCATAAGTCTTCAATCTGGTGCTTTTTCAACAGTGTTGTACAATAGGTGCCATCTCCTTAGCACTGCGTAAACAACTCTTATGTTCACTCAAACACAATTTTAATGACCTTTTTGTTTTCCCCCAACACATTTTTTGACATGGAGATTGGATGACAAAACAACAAAAGTAGATGTGGTCAAGCGAAGAAGCTTGTAGATATATTGAGTATTTGGGCGCATTAATTAGTTAATCTGTAATGTTTGGCTACAAACTGCATGATGTCCACATCTAAAATATCCTGTAATTATTTCACTAATGTTGATTGAAGCCTCTTCTTTTTTAGAGATTAATCATTTTGCTATAAATTTCACATGAATATGCCCACAATAAAAAAAAAAGGGGTGTGGTTAGGGTAATTTTTTAGGTACCGCAATGTGCGCCATTTTCCCTTCTCAAGCTGTGAAGTGCCCAAACAAGCATTGAAAGAGAGAAAGAGAGAGAGACAGAATCTTTAGAAGGCTCTCATATAAGTAAACTATTTATACTACTGTAGGAGGGTCAACTAGTAACTCGAAGTGAGGTTTTGGTGGTGGTCTAAGGTTTAGGGGCCAGTTTGACATTCACAGTCAGAAGTATGAACAGCACAGTATATATCAGGATACATTTGATGTGATTTGGAATGAGGAAAGGTATACAGCTAGGCAGGCAGGTTAGGAAAACAGAGGCAGAGTTTATTTATTTATTTATTTTGAATTTTTATATACCGATATTCCTATAAAGAATATAGATCACACCGGTTTTACCAGCATTTACCAGAGTTTACCAGCGGCCTTCATAACCTGCAGTCGTGGCGGGTCGCATTAGCAAGAAGGCGCTAAGGTCACACAAGCGATCCTAGCGCCTCCTTTCTAGTGCAACCCCCTAATTTACATATTGCATGGTGCCCCCCATGCGGGCACCATGCATGCGTTAAGAAAGCGGGCACTGAAAAGTCAGCACCCGCTTTCCGCGAACATTATTGCATTGTCCCCAATGTGCTCTCGCCCTAGCTTGATGCACTCTACCTAGCACAGTATTATGCTATTGCACACAACGTTAAACACTCATTTTCATAAACTCCACCCAAACTCCTCCCCTTTGACTAAATTTTCATACACATCTCGCAAAAATAACACATGCATTATGGCATTATCACAGTCATTAGGGACCTAACGCATTTTGATTAATGACCCCCTTAGACTGAAACATTGTTTCAATACAAACTTAATCACTTGACCACCTGTACATCTACTTTTGCTATTTATGTTATCCAATGTCCATGTCAGAAAATTTATGTTAGGAAAACAGAAAGGTCATTAAATTGCATTTGGGTGAACAAAAAAAAAAAAAAAGTTGTTTACACAATGGTAGAAAAAACACCAGATATAAGTCTTATGCTGGTTTGCTATAGATCATATCACACAAAATGTGACAGGTGGTGATAGAGAATGCGCACTATGGGGTAGATTTTCAAAAAATGCGAATAGGCGTACTTTTGCTGGCGCATCAGGTGCCAGCAAAAGTACGCTGGATTTTAGTAGATACGCGCGGAGCCGCGCGTATCCACTAAAATCCTGGATCGGCGCGCGCAAGGCTATGAATTCTGTATAGCCGGCGTGCGCCGAGCCGCGCTGCCTACCCTTGGAGGGAATCCTCTAACGCCCTCCCCTCATCTTCCCCTCCCTTCCTCTATCTAACCCACCCGCCCGGCCCTGTCTACACCCCCCCTTACCTTTCTCCGGGGATTTACGCCTCCCGGAGGGAGAAGTAAATCCCCGCGCGCCAGTGGGCCTCCTGCGCGCCGGGCCGCGACCTGGGGGCGGGTATGGAGGGCGCGGCCACGCCCCCGGACCGCCCCGGGCCGTAGCCACGCCCCCGTACCCACCCCCAAAACGCTGCCGACATGCCCCGAAACGCCGCGACGACCGGGCCCGCCCCCGACACGCCCCCCTTGGAGAACCCCGGGACTTACGCGAGTCCCGGGGCTCTGCGCGCGCCGGTAGGCCTATGTAAAATAGGCTCACCGGCGCGTAGGGCCCTGCTCGCCTAAATCCGCCCGGTTTTGGGCGGATTTAGGCGAGCAGGGCTCTGAAAATCCGCCCCTATATCTGTGAGAATATTAATGGATATACAGACTATGGGCAGAAGAACCTTCAGGGTTAAATTGCAAAATTGAATGGAACACTAATTTGAAGCTTTGAGGGAAGTTTACAAATTCAATAATATGTCTGAGAATACAACCTTTTGGATATTGTTGAAAATTAAATTTGGACACGTTTCTATCATTTTGCCAATACCATGTATGTAGAATAAAAAGCTTAGCTGACCAAATTTTATTAATTGGCCTTTTTAAAAAATTAAATCTATAGGAATAGTAATGTACAATTAAAGTAGAGTTAAAAGTACTGTTATGATGCTATTGATTTGATGGTTGTTTCTTGAATCAATACTGGAGCTACATATGACCATACAGAAAAACTAGAGATATACTAGAAAAAAAGCATCAAACGTTTTTATTAAATGACAAATCAACCAAGAGAGACAGTTGAATGTAGCAGAGAAGCCGGTATTTTTTTTCCGATCAGGAATGATACGTCATGACGTTAAGATGTCTTGATGCCCTCACGAATGAACGCAAGCACAAATGAAATTTGATTGGTCACATTTTAATTCATTAGGAGTGATTCTAAGAGATGCTGGAGCCATGTTATAATTAGTATAGCCTGACAGAATATGGAGAAAGAAGCATGAATTTATGATTTATAAAAAGTGAGTAGAGAAATCTTTTTGAACAAAGGTATACATTATAAACATATGTGAATGTGGAATATGTATTCTAGAGAAGATTTCATAAATTATTAGAGTGCCCTGATGCAGCATCTGTGAAACATTGGCAACAGCTGCATTTTTCAGAACTTTGATTATCAGTGTTGTAATGATCCTATGGCAGTTGAGCAAGAAAAAATAAATTGGGACATATCAAAATAAGTAAACGCAGATTCTCATGATCTATACAAAAAGCAGGTTTTTTTTCTGCTGGGCATACTTCTGCTTAATATGAGTTGAAAGAGATTTTAGCTGAATTAAAGAATTAAAGAAGAAAATCAGGTTTCATTTTTACCCAGCACTAGGAATAACCTAGTAGAGGTGTGCAGGCAAAAAGTTTTCGTTGCGTATGCGATCCGTATTCGTGGGGGGTCAATTCCGTTTCATGCGGAAGTATGGAGAATTCAATAAGTTGTCGATCTGTAAATACGTTACTACTAAATTAACTACAACCCCCCACCCTCCTGACCCCCCCCCCAAGACTCACCAAAACTCCCTGGTGGTCCAGCGGTGGGGTCCGGGAACTCACTCAGACCCTCGGTGCTAGTTTCATCATGGTGCCGACAGCCTTTGTCACAGGGGCTACCGGTGCCATTGGTCAGCCCCTGTCACATGGCCATCGGCGCCATCTTGTGCTCCTACCATGAGACAAACGCTGACCAATGGCACCGGTAGCCCCTGTGACATAGTAGGTCAAAGGCTATTGGCGCCATTTTGATTACTGGCAGCCGACGGTCCGAGTGCAGGAGGTCGCTCCTGGACCCCCGCTGGACTTTTGGCAAGTCTTGTGGGGGTCAGGAGGGTCCCCCAAGACTTGCCAAAATTCCCTGGTGGTCCAGCGGGGGTCCGGGAGCGACCTCCTGCACTCGGACCGTCGGCTGCCAGTAATCAAAATGGCGCCGATAGCCTTTGCCCTTACTATGTCACAGAGGCTACCGGTGCCATTGATCAGCCCATGTAACAAGGTAGGAGCACAAGATGGCGCCGATGGCCATGTGACAGGGGCTGACCAATAGCACTGGTAGCCCCTGTGACACAGTAGGTCAAAGGCTATCGGCGCCATTTTGATGCGAGGCAGGCCTGAAAGTCTGACAGCACGGAGGGAGAAATCCCTCGCGGGACCTCACTGGACTACCAGTAATGTTAGTAAGTTTTGGGGAGGGATGGGGATGGTTGGGGGGGGGGGGTTGTATTACAGTAAATTTTTATGCTTGGGGAGGTTTTTTATTTAAAAAAAAATAAAATGTGCCCCTCCCCCCATACAAACCCGAAAAACTAATTTTCCTCATAGTTCGGGGAAAATCAGTTTCGGGGCCCCTGACCCATGACAAATTAGGCAATTTCAACGAACCACATCTCTAGTGATATCTCAGACCGAATGTCTGTATATAAAAAATAAATAAATAAATCCCTGCCAGTACTGTCTATCTATCTCAAAGGGCCACCATCAGTATTACTCTCTTTCCCTCCCTCCTCTTTCTCGGATCCCACATCCCCAGGCCAACACCACTTCCCACCAACATCCTTCTCATTCTTCCTCCTCCCTGCCAGTGTCCCCCTCTCTTCCAGCCCTACTCAGCCAGCATCAGTATCTGCCGCTTCTCACCAGCATTCCCATATCTCTCTTCCCCAAGTTACCGCCAATATCCTTCTGTGTTCCCATCCAATGGGCCATAGCATCCCTCCCTCCCCCATTTCCCCCTCTCCTCCCACAGCCAGCACTGGTATCTGTTGCGCCTGTCGGCTGCAGATGCCGGCTACAGATGTCAGCTCCAGTTGGCAAGATGGCTGCCTCCGCTTCCACACGCCTCCGCTTCCACACGCCAACCACTCCAACCTGGACCAACAAGGGCGATTGTTTTTGCCATTTTCGTTCTGAGCGTGCTGGCCCTCCTTTTACGTACATCATGGCGGGAAACTCGGGGGCGTCCCCTCCACATGATGTCATTACCTCTGGGTATTTAAACTCTAAAATTCCATTCCAGCTACGAGTTACCAAGGATATGTTCCTGCTGATTTCGCTCAGGTTACAGTCGCCTTTGCTCTGTACTCTCTCCGGACTACCCAGGTACCCATTCCTCAGGGGCCTTGCTACATTCCTGTTTTACCCTTCGGGGTCAACTTGTTCCAGCAAGGATGCTCTTGGTACCCGCTCCTCTGAGGCCTTGCCTCGTCCTGGGCCTCTGTTCCTTGGCGGTCCCTACCTTCCTCATCCTATCGGTACAGAGTGAGTATCCCAGCTTCCAGTCTCTCTCACCTTGCTACTGTGTGGATTTATGGCATACCCCACTCTACAGACCACTACTGGATCTACCTCACAGGCCTGCCATCTATAGCTTGGATTCACGATGTACCCCACTCTGTGGACCACTACCAGATCCACAGTCTTCTGGTGAAAGTTCATCTCCGCAGGTCACGCTGCGGAGTATCAGTGAGAGAACTCCTCTGGGACCACCCTCCTCTGTGTAGAGATACTCTGCCCGCTCCTCGGGTTGTTTCCATCATTGGCTGTATAATAAAGACTCTCTTGACTTCTGTGTGTGTGTACCATTAGAGCCAGCCTATCGCAGCAAGTCCCCACAGGGTTCCTCCCTGTGGGAGGTTCGATCTCTTGCTGCGACCAAGGGCTCACACTACCAACAAAACATAACAGATTGCTAACTCCATGGACCCGGCTCAGCTCTCAGCCTTGCAGGCCATTCCTGGCCTGGCCCGGCCCAGCGGCTCAACGAACAACAGAAGTCCTTGGAGATGTTACCCACCACCTTCATCAGTTGAATGCCAGACTGAGCACTCATCCTGTTCCAGAGAAGAATGCTTCTTCTCAAGTGAGTAAGGACCAAACCACTGTGCCATTACCTGCCCCTACATGCTTCTCTAGAGATGCTCAGATGTGTAGGGGCTTCCTCAACCAGTGCTGCATGCACTTTTTGTTACAACCTAAATACTTTCCTTCCGCTGTTTCCAAGACAACGTATATTCTGTCTTTACTAGAAGGAAGAGCCCTGGCCTGGGCTTCACCCCTCTGGGAATGCAACGACCCAGTCTTGAGCGATCTGTCTGGATTTCTGACCCTTTTCAAGTTTGATGACCCAGCACGCCAGACTATCGCAAGTTCTACACTTTCAACAGGGTAATAGACTCCTACTGGACTATTATTTATTTATTTATTTATAGATTTTTCTATACCGGGGTACGTAAATAACATCACCTCGGTTTACATACAAACAGTAATTCAGCATTGCGCTTTACAATATAACATGGTAACTTGAGTACAATACAGTATATAACTTTGTATAAATAGCATATAAACAATATATGATAGATTGTGGATGTTAGGAAGAGTAGATGAGGATTCAGATTATTGATAGTAGGCTTTTTTAAATAGCCAGGTTTTAAGGTTTTGTTTAAATTTTTTGTGACAGAGTTCCTGGCGTAATTCAGAGGGCATGGTGTTCCATATTGTTGATCCAGCAATAATGAAAGATCGTTCTTTTGTACTAGAAAGTTTAGTCAGATTGGGTGCAGGAATGTTTAATTTGGCTAAATTCTGGAATCTCGTTGGGCGGGAGGAAGTTTTGAATTGTAGTTGATCTGTGAACCAAAGCATTTCTCTGTTTTGAATGGCTTTGTGTATCAGAGACATAGATTTATAAATTATCCTGTAAGCCACGGGTAGCCAGTGCAAAGACTGAAGAGCTGGAGTGATGTGATCATGGCGGCTTGTGTCTGTGATAATACGGGCAGCTGCATTTTGCAGCATTTGTAAAGGTTGAATGGTGGTTTTAGGTAGACCCAGTAACAGAGCATTGCAGTAGTCAATCCTTGATAAAATAGTAGCTTGTAATACTGTGCGGAAATCATATTGGTGTAATAGAGATTTTATACGTTTAAGCGTGAGTAGCTTAAAGAAACCGCTTTTTACCGTATCTGCGATGAATTTTTTAAACGTGAGATTGCTGTCAATGATGATACCAAGGCTGCGTACTTGTTGTGAAATAGGGTAGTTGTTTTGAGAAATCTCAGAGTTGATCAGTATTGTGTTTTTTGGAGGTGAAATTATGATAAGTTCAGTTTTGTTGGTATTTATAGCCAATTGGTTGTCTGTGAGGATAGTTTTAATTTCTAATAAGGCTATCTTCCAGGTACTCAGTGCATTTGTGATTGTGCTGGTTATGGGTATGAGTATTTGAACATCATCTGCGTAGATGAAGTGTTGAAGACCCAATTTAGAGAGAAATCAGCATAGCGGTGTAAGGTAAACATTGAACAATGTGGAGGAGAGAGAAGATCCTTGGGGGACTCCTTGAGAGAGATTTCTTGGTTTGGATTCACTTCGTCCACATCTAACGCTGTATGTTCTATTGCTCAGGAATGACTGAAACCATTGTAAAGCCAATCCCGATATACCTATTTCAGAAAGACGGGTAATAAGGGTGTTGTGGTTTACCGTGTCGAAAGCAGCTGATATATCAAGAAGGGCGATGAGGTATGATTTGCCAGTATCTAAAGCTTTTAGCAGCACCTCAGATAGTGATATCAAAAGCGTTTCCATGCTGTGGTACTTTCTGAACCCATATTGGGATGGGAAGAGTATTTGATGATCATCTAAGTAATCAGTTAGTTGTTTGTTGATGACTCTTTCCATGATCTTTGAAAGGAAGGGTAGGTTCGATACTGGTCGAAAGTTTGCTGGATCAGATGAATCTAGGTTAGATTTTTTTATCATTGGAGTAATGATAGCATGTTTAAGTATAGAAGGAACTATGCCTGTGGTGATGGATTTGTTAAGAATCTTAGCAATAGGTTTTGCTATTGTAGAACGTATTGAAAGAAGAATTTTAGTAGGTAAGATGTCTGTGGGGTGGAAAGCTGGTTTCATTTTCTTTAGAATTGACTCAATTTCAATACCAGTAGTAATCTCAAGATTAGATAGCTTTATTTCAAATTTATCTTGAGTAGCTGATGTAGCTTGGTTGGAGTGTAAAGGAGCAGGAAGAGACATAAATCGCGCTAAAATAGAATGTATTTTGTTATAAAAGAACATAGCTAGTTCCTCACATTTTGAATCATCATTGTTGTTTGGATTGTTATGAGCTGGAGCAGTAACAAGGCTTTTGACATATTGGAAAAGTGCTTGAGGGTTGAATTGATATTGGTGAATTCTGGAAGCATAGAAATCTTTTTTTGTTTTATCGGTGGCTTGGCGATATTTGTGTAGTAATGATTTGAATTTTAATAAAGTCATAGAATTTTGGTTTCTGCGCCATTCTTTTTCTGTCTTACGTAGCTCCATTTTCATAGCTTTAAGCTCGGGAGTATACCAAGGTTTTTTCCTTATTATTTTTTCAGAATTGATTTCCTTGGATTGAATAGGACAGAGTTTCTCTGCTATGTTACTAGTAATTTTAAACCAAGACGAAGTAGCTGATTCAGCGTCTGTGAGATCTAAATTTTTGAGATCTTCTGATATCACATTATTAATTTCATCTGTTTGACCTTGTTTTCGGAAGTAGATGGTTTTTTTGCTTTGAACATTTAGATGGTAATTGTTTTATTGTACAGCAGGTGTCAATCTGAAAGTGGTCTGACCAAGGAATAGGAGTGCAGAGGGGAGGTTTTGTATCTATATGGGAGTTAGTAAAAATGACATCAAGGGTATGACCAGCTTTATGAGTCGGGTTAGTCACAGCTTGTTGAAAGCCTAGAGCATTAAGAGAGGTCAGTAAAGATTCACAGGCTAGGGTTAGAGGGATGCGATCAAAGTGTAGGTTCAGATCCCCCAAAATAATTGTTGGGAGGTGAATATCAAGGTTTTTGATGATAAATTCTGTTAGAAGAGAAGGGTTGTTCTCAAGTATGCTGGGGGGGGGGGGGGGAGTAGATCAGGCAAATTTGAAGATCCTTAGATTTGAACAGGCCAGTCTCCATTTTGGAGGAAGAGGAAGTAGCTTGAACTTTAAGGTTAAATTTCTTTTTGGCAGCCAGGAGAATACCTCCACCTTTCTTTTTGATCCTTGGAATGGAGAAAACATTGTAAGTGTCAGTGGGAAGTTGATTTATAATGGCTGTGTCAGTGTCTTTTAGCCATGATTCGGTGATCGCACATATGTCTGGCTTTTCATCTGTGAGGATATCATTTAGTAGGGTGATCTTTTTCAGAAGAGATTGTGTATTTAATAGAAGGATGGAGAAAGTTACTAGACCTAACATTTGAGTGATAGGTGTTACCAAAATGTTATTATGTTATTATGTTAACTATGTTATTGAATTTAACACATTATCCTCAGAACTGCACTGGGACCTGGGATGCTTACATGCCATATTTCTGGAGGGTCTCAACTCCCGAATAAAGGATGAACTCGCAGCTCGCGATTTACCAGACACCCTGGAGGCTCTTATTGATCTAGCTGGTAGAGTGGATCACCGATTCCGTGACCAGACTCAAGAATCAAAGAGTTCCAAGAAACATAGCTTGGGAGGTATCCGCCCTCGAACTGTCCATACAGGGTCCAACCAACCTTCTGTTCCCAGTGAAGAGGATGACCCAATGCAGCTAGGCAGCAGTCACTTAACCTCTAAAGAAAGGTGCTACCACAGACATATGGGCCTCTGCATGTACTGTGGGCAATCAGGCTATGCTGTACAGACTTGCCCCATCTGTCTGGGAAACATGCAGACCTAGGATCTGCTGGAGGACTCTCCCTAGATCTAACTACACCCTCTCCTTCATTATATCTCCCCGTCTCTCTCATCTCAGGAACTTTGAGTTCCAGATTCTAGCACTCGTGGATTCCGGTGCTGGCAGAAATTTTATTCTGAAAAGACTTGTGGAACATCTATGAATGCCTACTACTCCTACAGCTACTCCTTTGCTGCTATCAATACATGGCGAGCCTCTACCTGGGTATGTCTCCCTTGTTACACAGCCCATATGCTTATGCACTGGGGTGCTCCATTCTGAGAATATATCTCCTTCTTGGCCTCGACAAAGCCATTCACCCCCATTGTACTTTGCCTACCCTGGTTACAAGAACACATTCCTCAGTTCAACTTGACTACGATGGAACTTTCGCAGTGAGGTTCTGGCTGTCACGACCGATGCCTAAAGAAAGTTACACCTTTCCCATGTATGTCTATTATACCATCTTTACCTGATCTTCCACCTCAATATGCATCATTACAGGATGACTTCTCCAAACAAGCAGCAGACATCCTACCACCGCATAGAACCTTCAACTGTGCAATTAACTTGAAGCCTAACTCAGAACCTCCGAAGGGAAGGGTGTATCCCCTCATTATCTGAGACTGAGGCCATGTCGGCCTATATCCAAGAGTGCCTACAAAAGGGGTTTATCAGACCCTCGAAGTCACCTGCTGGTGCAGGGGGGGGTTTTTGTTGTATTAATTACAGGGGTCTCAATGAAATTACCATCAAGGATAGTTACCCTCTACCGCTGATTTCAGAGTTGTCTGACAGACTCCAGGGGGCCAAGGTCTTTACCAAACTAGATCTAAAAGGGGTCTACAACCTGATCTGAATCAGTCACGGAGATGAGTGGAAAGCCGCCTTTAATACCCGTGATGGACACTTCGAATAGCTAGTCATGCCTTTCGGTTTGTGCAGTGCACCAGCGGTATTTCAAAATATGATGAATGAAATTCTGCAAGACCTGCTGTACCACTGTGTGGTGGTATATTTAGATGATATCTTAATCTTCTCTAAGGACATTCAGATGCGTCAGGCAGATGTGGGCAAGGTACTAAGAAGATTATGTGACAACCACCTTTACGCAAAGCTTGAAAAGTGTGCCTTTCACCAAGAATCTGTGCCTTTCCTTAGTTATATTGTTTCCAAAGAGGGGTTTCAAATGGACCCACAAAAAACTGAAAGAATCCAAGAGGAAAAAGCTATTAAGGTGGGCACATGATTCTCGATTGGCCGGTCACCCAGGCCAAGCCCGCACGCTAGCCATGCTTCAGCGCTTCTATTGGTGGCCCACCATGAAGGCAGATGTGCTACCTGTGTGAGGCAGAAACCTCCAGCCAGATGTCCCAGGGGTCACCTTCCACCCTTACCAGTGCCTGAAGAACTTTGGACACATATCACAACAGACTTCATGGTAGACTTACCACCTTCCAACAGGAATACCATGATTTGGGAAACTGTCAATTGCTCTCGCAGATGGCCACTTCGTGGCCCTACCAGGGTTACCGTCGGCTGCAGAACTAGCCAAATTGTTCGTGAAACATCTTCGCCTTCACGGAATGCCAAGGCACATTCTGTCAGATAGGGGCTAGTTATGATACTGAATAAGTCCCCATTTTTCTGCCCCTGCTGCTCTTTGAACATTTAATTCCTCAATATCTTAACACTTGTGATGAAACCATTCATACAGAGAACTATATGATATTTCTACTGATTCAATAAAAATGTACTTCCTCAAGAAGTGATCTGTGTAGCAGCAATAATTGATGAAAATGTAAAAGTTCAGGCTCTTCCCGCCAATAAATATAAATGAATAAAGCTGCCAAAGTCCACAAAAACACCTTACCAGTTGTATAGCTAAAACAAACAGGATAGGGATACTGGGGCAGGTTAGACAGAACACCAGCAGCAGCATCACCTCACCACCTTGAAGCAACAAATTGAAAGCAGGCAGGCTGGGCGAGCCAGACCACAGCAGCAGCAGCAGCAGCGTTACAGTGCTGTACATTGGTGCTGTATAGCAAGAGTCTTGCAGAGAAATGGGTAAGGAAGAGTAATTAGCAGCACAGCATCATTTCTTCATGCAACGTGCTTACCATTAAGCAAAACAAGGTAGATAACATACTTTCTGGATTAGTTTCCTAACCTACAGAAAAATGCCCAGACATGGTCTTGCTGTACCCTTCAATATAATTGCAAAGTGGAACAAAGCATTTTAACGGGTGGAGTGGGCACTCTCAGACAAGACCATTGCTGAATTAATAAAAAACTTTGTATGAACAAAAAGTAATAAAGTACATACAGTATAATTTAAATTAAATAAATGTACATTTCATTTGAAGCTAGGCCTGTGTTTTCATGTGTTGGTAGTAAATAAAAAGTCAAAAAATTGCAAGACAGACTGAAAAATGCCATTTTCGTTTGACAAAATCCTGGGAAATGAAACATGATAAATGTCAGGTCCCTGAAAACTCATGTGCAAACACTACCTTAATAAAATATTTTCCAAATTCTTATTTCAATGCAATAAATCAGCATTTTCAAACCCTCTTCTGCACAGTTCCTGGAGAAAACTGGGATTCTTCAAAGTTGTCCTAATACAATAAAAGCTATTTCCCAACCCTCTCCTGGGGGCACACCTAGCAGTCAGATTTTCAGGACATCTTTAATGAACATACATAAGACACACAGTAATCCATCTCATGCATGTTCATTGTGGCAATCTTGAAAATCCAACTGGCTACGTGTGCCTCCAGGAGAGGGTTGGGAAACACTTCAATAAAAAGTATCACAACCTTGAAGAATCCAGTTCTCTCCAGGAGCAACATGATCATTAGAACTTTGCATTAAAGACCCTTCGATACATCACTTAGGATTGCAATTTGACAATACAGATGCCTTTATCTTTTTAACATAGAACCTTATGAAGTTTAATTATGACTGTTAGATCACTGGCAGTCACTTCTAGTCCTTGAGGGCCACAGATGGGTCTGGTTTTCAGGATATCCTTAATATGCATGAGAGAATTGCATATAATTGAAGTAGTTTGTGGCTCTTTCTTTAGGACCAGAAGTAAATACCATCAACAGTCTAAAATTATATTGGTTTGCAATCCTGTCCTGGAGGCTCACCTAACCAGTCTGCTTTTGAGGATATCCATAATAAATATACATGAGATATTTGTCTCCACTGTGTGCAAATCTCTTTCATGCATATTCATTGTGTCTAGCCTGAAAGCCAGACTGTTTAGGTAAGCATCCAGTACAGGGTTGAGAATCTCTGAACCAGAAAAAAAAATGTAATGCATTTCACTAAACTGGCCACCAGATGACACCATTGATTTAATGTTAAACCACCACCATTACTATTGAACTTTAGCAATAATATTTACAGATTGAAATGGTTCTTACAATTTCAGCAAACTTGACCAACTCATACAATTAGAGTAATAAAATATAGTAATATATGCCTACAAAGAAGAAACATCTTCTAATAAAAAGTCTCTTTGATTAAAGGTTTGGTGTTTATTTAAAAGTACTTATGTTATGCAACTTCCAAATTTAAAATTTGTCCAGGGCAGATCACATAAATGCATTCATAATAAATAAGTATCAACAAATATGACAAAAACACCCTTATTTTACATAAAATTAACATCTCTTAACCTTTTAGATCCTGCTCATTGAAGGAATTATTTCCTGATGCCCTTTTTTACATATCTTAGTTAACTAGACCCAAATATGGTATAAAAAAATTTGCAAAGAAATCTGTCTATGGGTTTTTGAGAAAAACCCAAGTCCACTAGTGGAACGTTGGGATCAACAAGGGTCAAAATTTACTTTTTAAAAATTCTTTATTTTAGGTAATTCTTGTAACATTCTTGCAAAACTACAGCTAATATACATAAGAATGAAAATTAGTCAAAAAAAAAATCAAGCATGATAACGTGGAAAACATTTTTCATGTAAAACGTTTACCACAAAATCCACACTTGGAGCAGACAGCACATCGGCCTTGGGAAGTTGAAGACAAGAAGTGAGGCTGTGATGCCTTTACATCAGCGCTTATGGGTGCTGTAGGACCTCCTTTCCAGATGCGGTAGCTTGAAAGGCCACATTTCATTGCTGTGGTAGATACTTCACGTAGAAGTCCAAGTGGCTCATTGCCTCTTCCTCTTTTCCCAGCAGATGGCAGTGAATTTTCCAAGCTGCCACAACAGCCATGTTCAAGCCATTTGAAAATAAATTCCACCACCACTTTTTGGAGTGAAGTGTTGGACAGTAAGCTGCTAAAAGCCAGTCAAGTAGATCAACACCACCCATGCCTTGATTGTAAGCACCAATGATTTTTGGCTGCTTTATTAGAACTTTTTTCTTTTCTTTGAGAAAATAGCATCTGGCATTTTGAAGTGGAAATGGCTTCATCCAGTTGGACATGACTGTGACCACACTACTGTCATTCCAGCGGACACAGATGATGTCTCCATCACCATGATAATCAAATTCCCCACGATCTTTCTTGTGCAGTTCTTTAGGTGCCATTAGGGGACATTTCCCAGTCCTGTTTTCTCTGACAGTGCCAATTGCTCGAAATCCCTTTTCTTTCAGTTCCACCATCAAGTTGTGTGATGTGAAGAAATTATCAAAGAAGAGGCAATTATTTCTTGGCTCTTGAATAACTGAAATCAAATCCGAAATTACTCTTGTACTAAGTGGAACTTTTTCAGCGCCTGATTCTTCTGGCTGATGTTTGGTACCTGTATAAATCTGCATCGAAAATGGAAAACCATCTGGACTGCACATCATCCATATTTTGTATCCAAATCAAATTGGTTTGCCTCAAATGAACATTTTGTAGCTATGATGGCCATAATATGGTACCATCTATTCGTCAATGCTCAGGCTTTCACTAAAAATACCTCCAATCTTCAAAAGCTGAGCAGATAAACGGGTATAAAATGGCTCAACTTTTGCAGCTTTTCCAGGTAGTAGTTGCAAATTGTTAACAATATGAAAATAGGCTTTCAGGTCTTCAAAGCATTTTCTTGACCAGTAATGCTTTTCCTTTGAAACATGGTGATAGCCACTGAACAAGAGGATTCTGAAGAAACGAGTGATTTCTTCAGCAATTGTGTCAACGCTTGCCAATTTCTGCCTGGCATATAGATTTGTCTTGTATGCTAATTATTCTAAATAATTTTCACCCATAATTTCTATGAAAAGTTCAAATGGTGTCTTTTGAAGAAGATCTGGACGAATATCAGCCAACTTTGATGGGGCATGCTCTTCCATTGTGGTCTTGAAATCATCTGTCTTGATCCATCTTGGCTTTGGCTTCTTTGGTTTTCGTTTGGTATCTCTTGATTCTTGATAATAGGTTGATAGCAATTCATCATCCTCATCCACTTCCTCATCACGTGACTCAACTGGAACTTCCACTTCACGCACACATCTGCTGGTACTTCTGGTGCTAGGTCTTCATCATTGATATCTTTGATATCTGAGTCTTCTAAATTATCTGATGGTGGTAGAATCACAATATCAGCTTCTGTAGCTTCAGAATCGGCCAAAACATGTTCAACTGCTTCTTTAACAGCCAAGTACTTCTGAGTTTTCATTATATTCCAAATTAGGAAATGAGCAGGGCCATCGCGAAACTAATCTCGCACAGCCCGAGAAGAGGACGCCTGAGCAGGGCCATCGCAGAGCTAATCTCATGCAGTCTGAGAAGAGGACGACCGACGCAAGCCTGTTGTGCTCATTCCTTGCAGCCTGAGATGGAGGCCCAGGAGAGAGTAAGATCCCTGATATAGTGTATGGGAGTGAGAAGCCTGTGTGTGTGTATGCATGAGAGAGAGCATGGGATTATATGTATTTTACCTTTTTTTTGATACTTGTGAACCTTTTTTTTGCATTTTTATTGATTTTTCAAAAAAATGTGAATATTTTGGACCACAGAAATACCAATGTTCCACATATGGAACATGCAAAAATAAATTGGTGCTGATCAAGTTGTATCTTACCTACAAAAGAAAGATTTATACCAAAATGATCAGAAAACCCTTGGGAACTTGCATATATCACAAAAATTCTTTATTTATGCTCAGTATCATACCAAAATGTCAAACTATGTCAAAAATTCAGTTTTTGACCTACTTTGCATATTCATATTTTTAAGAGTATTCAGCTAGGAACATCACATTTTTTTTATTTAGACTTTTCAAGTTTAATACTCTCAAGTTAAATGTTTGAAAAATTGCTTTTCTTTAGGTTTGGGGTAATTAAAATTATTTAAAAAAATGTTCCACTTGTGGAACATTGGTACTTAATACCATATGCTTCTTGAAAAAGATGCATTTTTAGCCCCTTCCTGAAGTCTTTCACATCTTGTACTCCTCTCAGTTCAACTGGCAGATTATGCCACTGTGCTGAGATAAATCTAAAAGCTCTAGATTGAATTTAAGATAACCTACCATCTTTCACTGATGGCATATTCAGGCAAACCCAAACAAATCCACACTGTGGCATTTGTTCTCAGCAAGGTGTCTGGCAGACCCACTAGCAATGCTGCACATTGCACAATAGTCTGAGACTCAAGACCAGGTATTGAAGAACAGTCCTGAAAAGTCCTTTGGAGAACAAACGTCATACTGGTTTAAATAGTTTAAACTTATAAAATGTGACATGTGATACACAGCTAACATGTGGCTGCAGTGACAAAGTAAAGTCTAACACTTCCCAGGCTGCGAATGTCAGACAAAATGTCAATCTGGTTATCCTGAGTTACTAAACTGGAGTTGACCTGAGTTGTTTGCCTATCGTCAAGACTTTCATTTTCTCAGTAATAACCCATTTGATCTCAATCATTTTTTGATAAATGTGACACATCATTAAAAGACAGTAATGGTATTTCCTCTGGGACTTCACTAGGTAAATAAACCTGTACATCATCTGTGTATATAAAAAACAAAAACAACAAGGGAACTCCTAACCCATCCCTGATGGTACACCATCGCGCTACTGAGCAGATAGAAAAGCACAGCTGCAAAAGGAGTAGGAAATGGCAAAGGATAGAAGAATTCTATGCATCTGGAATAAAAACCCAAATGTATGGGGAAGGGGCAGAGCCATTGGCCGGACCCTGTCACATGGTAGGAGCACTGGATGGCCGGCACCATCTTGTGCTCCTACCATGTGATAGGGGCTCACCAATGGCACCGGTAGCCCCTGTGACATAGTAAGGGCAAAGGCTATTGGCGCCATTTTGAATACTGGCAGCCGACGGTCCGAGTGCAGGAGGTCACTCCCGGACACCCACTGGACTTTTGGCAAGTCTTGTGGGGGTCAGGAGGGTCCCCCAAGACTTGCCAAAAGCCCCTGGTGGTCCAGCCCCTGTCACATGGTAGGCGCACAAGATGGCACCAGCCATCCAGTGCTCCTACCATGTGACAGGGTCCGGCCAATGGCACGGATACCCTGTCACATGGTAAGGGCAAAGGGCCATCGGCACCATTTTGATTAGTGGCAGCCGACAGCCCGGGAGTGGGAGATCGCTCCAGGGACCCCCACTGGACCACCAGGTACCTGTAAAAAGTTTTGTTTTTTTTTTTTGGGGGGGGGGTTGGGAGGGTGGGGGAAGCTAAGGTATTAGTTTTAAAGGGTCGGGGTGGGTTTTTTGTTTATCGGCTCGGGCGCAGCCGATAAACAAAACTGCGATCGGCCCGATGAAAAAAAAAACCCACATGTGAATCGGAACCGGAATCCGAACCAATTCACATCTCTATGCAATTATAGATTCAGTTGAATTTAGATGAAATATGGGTATGTTTCAAACTGTGGTTGAATTAAGTTTTAAACCATGTAAGCAGTAACTCCATTGTTAAGCATGCCAACCATATTATTGTTCCCATCTCTCATACTCGTCTAGGTCAAGCACAGCTAATGACAGAATTACTTCACTGTGTTGTAAAGTACAGATTTTTTATTTTCCAATAGATTCTAGTGCAACCCATAGGTCTCTATCCTGAATATATTTAATCCCACCTATAACCAAAGGGAAGGTTGGATCTAGCTAGGCCTCCTTTATGCCACCACAGATCTTATTGTGCACTATTTGAGAAAATCTGTGATTATTATTTCCTTTTCCTCATATGGAAAGTTATGGGTACGGACCTGTGCTGCTATTTCTATAATTCTTTCATATTTTAGTTACATGGAATGTGAAAGAATTGTCAAGATCTCAGTACTGGGATCCCAAAGGGTCCTATTTCTAGGAATGTGCATTCGTTTTTCCCGAATTAGGCAATTTCAATGAAATTGCCTAATTCGGAATGGTTCGGGAGAACTGAAAAACAATTGAATTTTTTCTGAAATTTCAGAAAAAAATAATTAATCGGGCCCCCTCCCCCTACGAAAAAAAACCTGAGCCGCGTGAAAAATGTAATTCCTACGGGGGGTGGGGGGGCCAAACGAAGCCCGACACGATATGAAAACCCGAGGCACATCTCTACCTATTTCCACAGCCCGTCCTCATACTTTTAATGAGATAGTACCCATTTTCCCTAATGGAGGTCATGGCATTTGTCTTTAACAGTTTGACAGTACTACTTAAGTACTTCCCAAACCTGTCCTTGGGACTTTGCATCCAGTTGAGTTTTCAGGACATCCACAATTAATATGCATGAGATATTTGGAAGCTCAGTATATGCAAATATATCTCATGCATATTTATTGCAGATATCCCTAAAACCCAACTAGCAGTAGGGCCTGAAAGATTTGGGGCCATTGCCCTATGTCACTAACCCCTCACTTATCATCCACACCGTTCACTTTTATTTGTATCTTATTTGCCCAGCCTCATTCACATACATGCACTGCCTGTATCCACCTGCAAACACAATTCTGCATTCATACTCCATGATGATCTCGCACCACTAAACCTATCAGAAAGGTCACAGGTGGTCAGCTTTAACAAAAATATACAAACATTTCTGATCATTTAAAAATGTGTCTTTCTTCCCCTGCCAGGTGGGAAGAAGAGTACTTCCGGTAGCAGAACTGCCAGGCCTTTTGTGTTTCTTTTTTGGAGGGAGTTGGCTCTTTTCTTCAGTGTAACTTCTCCCTCTTTGCCTGGCCCTCCCCCTAGAGGGGTAGCACCTCATAGTGGGGTTGAAAGGGGAAAATGTAACAGTACATGCATGCCCCCTAGTGTTCCACCTACAGGTGTCCATTTGTAAAATGGCCAGGATTTCATCCCCTCTCCCCAGGGACTGAGTGAGCATTACTTTTGAAGCATCTCCAGCTTCTGCAGAATGTAACCCTTGTTTCCTGTCTAATGTTGAAGCCTACTGGAATTCTTCTTAAATTCACTAAACTGCAACACAGAGACGAGAAGGGACGGACAATGATACCCAATAAGTAATACATCACTTCACATACCAGTTTAATTAAAATATTACCTCCCTTTATTCCAATTCCCTCACTTGAAAGAGACAACAAAATAACCATTGGTCAAACCTGACTTTTACAACAAGGTCTAGACTTCCCACACCTGTGCTGGGGACCCCTTTGCCAGTTAGGTTTTCAGGATATCCGCAATGAATATGCTTAAGATAAAACTAGGTTTCCAGTGTTTGCAAATTTATCTCATGCATATTTATTGCGGATATCCTGAAAACCCAAATGGCAATGGGGCACCCAGCATGGAAAGAAAGTTCTCTAGTGAGGACTTTGAATAGGCATCCATCTCTTTCCAGTAAGCCCAAGGTTATCTGAACGCTTCTCCTCCCTCCCACCTAAGAATCTTGCTTTTGAAGACCCTGGACCTAAAACTGTTGCTGCAGCACTAGTGCCGAAACCTTGGAGATGGCGTGATTTTGTTTGATATATTTTATAATCGAAAACAGGATTTATCACAGATAAGGCAAAATTGAGCGATGGAAATTGTAAAGCATACTGGATATTACTGTTATAGATTAAGTTTTAGAGAAGAGAACTCCATTTTATGACAGCAGTGTATTCAACTGTATTAATTCTTTGTGTGCCACTGTATAAAGTGCATCTATGCATGCACAGGTTAGGTTGTTTTGTTAGTTTTGAACATATGGAAAGAAAAATGCCTGCACTTGGTTAATTCAAAACAATTTTGCCTTGCAAAATGGCTTCTCTTGTTTAAAAGCTAGCCTTCATTTTACTCAAACTGCTATCCAATTGGAAATGTTTAAGTTTGCTGAACTTATCATTGATAGTTAGGTAGTATAGCTCTGTATTTTTGTGGCAAAAATAGCCAAATATATATATATATATATATATATATATATATATATATATATATATATCTTTTTTGTTTGGTAACATCTCATAATGTATGTAAAACTAAGCCCAGGTATTCTTAATAGTATAAAGAATACTTAAAATAGTGCTTTAGCTAAAGTGTAAGCAATTTGACTTGTATAATAAAAATATTTGGTACAAGTCAATGCTGTAAACTTTTATATTACTACATTAGATTTTATAGCAAAACAATGGTTATAACAGGCATTATTTTCTGTGCTGAGATAGGATCTCAGTGATTTGCCCTATTTAATTCACCATATCACTAATTTACATTAAAAACAAAAAAAATATATATCACTTTCTTGCTTTACAGAATAAAAGTATAACAATGAATATTCATACTACTTCTAGCTTACTTGTTGTACGTTTCTAATTCTAGCTAATTTATTTCATTTGAATTGTGAAAAGAATCCTTCTGGAATTAAAGTTTCCGTTTTAAAAAGTCAATTTGGCTTGCTATTATGTACTTAAAGCCTCTGTTGTCCAATGATTTTCTCTCATTCTTTGCCTAGGAGGAAAAAAAATAGATACTGTTGGAAAACAGACCCTTTATTTAAAAAGATATTTCAGTGAACTAGGAATGTTTTTATTTTTTTATATAACTATACTTAGAAGAAAATGATTAGTCAGATGAGACTCACCATATCGGAGATTCTCAGCTTTTCAAGGGCTTTGCCACGATTTACGAACATTTTTTTGCTGAGCTCTTAAATTTACGTTTCTTTTATAAAATAAGGATAAGTTACATTATGGGTTTAAACTGACATTCACTTGGATATATTTTCTTGACAAATAAAAACCTTCGCAAAGCAAGAAGGCACAGGAAATGTATATCTACCTACACAATTAAAAAAAAAAAAAAATACCAAGATGATCTTATTTCAGTTCCAAGAACAAGGGTCGGTGTTTCACTAGACGGATTTTTTTGACAGCTAACCACTATAAGTTAATTGGCTCCACCTTTCAGTCTTTCCCATTTATCTTCAGCTGTCTAAAGAATACGAAGAGAGTTAAACCATGTACTTAGTAAGTTAATTGTTATGTTTTTTTTTAATCCAGAAATTTAGAACTACATTAAATCATTCAATATTTACCTTAAACGGTTAGGCACAAATAATGAGGTTGGCTGAGTCACTACAATTCTTTTAAGGCGAAATGTTAATGGGCAATATTGATTTTTCTTTGTAAAAATCGGTCCGGCCATTGCACAAAACCTTTCAGCCAGCAACTGAAAGAGACTGAAAATATCGAGTTCTGTCTGAAACAGCTGCAACTATCCTGCAGCTGGCAGCACTGATCCTCTCTTGCGAACGCCTCTCCTCATGGTTCAGGGGTAAGGCAGGTGCGTGTTACTCATTGCAAGGTCCTCTTAAAGCGCTCAAACTGCCCAATCCTTTATTTCTCTTACTCATAAAAGTAATTAGGAGCTGGAGGATTATTTAACTACTTTCTTTAAACACTTTGCAAAGAAAAAATTAACTGTACTATGAGCAGTGAAATAAATCTAGGAACCATCTATGGCGTCGGGATATTTCCGACTTTCTAAATTCCCGTACCTGGTTTTGGCAAAGCCGTCAGGAATTGCACAGCTGATTAAAGAAACTGCACGAACCCGTGCACAGGACAAGATTGTCCCCAGTCACGGGTTTCCTTTAATTCCGTCATCAACAAACATCTAGAGCGATTTCTGGTCGAAAATGCTTGGGCAGATTAATTAGAAAAGAAAGGGAATTCCAGCACAGGAAGCGAGTAGGTTGTACCAGCGTAAGTTAGTTTTTTTTTCCGGTGGAAAAAAATATGCAAGTCCCTGTTTGAAGCTATGGGGAAATACTTTTTTACTAAGCTCAGGAACTTTCTACGCCCTTTGTTTTTTTTGGTTTTTTTTTTTATCTGTTTTAGGTTAGTTTTAAGAGTCCCACCCCGGAACCCGTTGCTTTGGTTTCTAGCTGTGCGTGTTCCCCCAGTATTTCCGCGAAAATGCAGCGCATTTTCTGTTATATGAACTTCTTCTAGTAAGTTAAAATAAACAGTCAGAGACCTGGATCTCGGGAGCCCATTTCTTGAGAAATTCCCTCCCTCCTCTTTTTTTTTTGTTGCAGCAAATTAAGGGCCTGATTGCGCAAGTCCTTCTCCTCTAGATACACGTTGGGAAAACCGCCTCCGCGATCGGGCTGAGCAACGTGGAAATCAAAGAAATCGCCTGAGTGTCTCTCACGGAAGTGGAAGAAACGCGTTAGAAAAGAATCTTGCGGCGCTTAAAGAAACCAAAGCGGAATGCGCGCTAAAGAACGCTGAAGGAGGGGCAGAGAAGAAGAGCCGCATCTCCGGAGCAGGCACACGAAGCGGTAACTTACGGAGGCGGACAGGGACCCTCTCCTCCTCCTGGCAGCGAAACCAAGGCAGCGCCGGCGAGCGCCTGAATCTTGTCGGCTGGGTAGCGATGGTGGTTGATGCACCCGCGACGTCTTTCTAACCTCCGGCTCCCCTCATAGCCGTCCCGCTCCTTCCGATCTGGAAGAAAGCGCGAGTCTTCGGGCGGATAAGTTTGGAGGTGAGAGATCTGCGCTCAGGCTGAGATGCGTTTTCCGTGGCCTCATCATAAGAAGAATACATTGAAAGGTGGAAACGTCAGCAACCTCAAATTTGTGCTCAGTCGGTGCATCTGTTTTAACTTTTCCGGCTTGGGAGTATGGACAAACAGGCGGTCTGCATTGGCACATGCTTATAAGGATAAACATATTAAACGATCGTGTTATTTGTATAGCTATCCGAGTGAAATGTATAGCCAATTCTTGAAAAAAAAAAGTGTTGTGTAAACAAAAACCTGAGCATTTTATTGAGTATAAACCGATCAAGTCGTAGTGATCGTCCATAAACATTCCTAAAAAAAATGTGGAAGCCCAGGGAGTTAAAACGTGTGAATCTAGCGTCTAGCTTTCTCTGTATTTATCAGTTTGTTAAATCAATGTGCTAATCTAAGCAGTGCAACTGATGTATTTTGGAAAATGCATCAGAAAAATTGTTCCATGCTATGCTTGAATCAAGAAAATAAGATCAGAATTTTGAACATATTACTACATTTTATTATTTTCTTTTCTTTATGAAGGTTGGTTTTTTTTTTTGTTTGGTTTTTAGAATGGCCTTCCACTTTGAAGAAAACGTAAAACCTGCTAAATATTCTTGTAAATTAAATTTGATTATCTGTGATCTTGTCTTATTTCTATGTCGGAAAGTGTATCTCCAATATTTAAGCATAGGACAGATGTAAAATCAATTACAGCTAAAGCACTTGGAGCTAACAGAATCTGTCTAGCAGTTCAAAAATGTGTTCTCATCAGTACATGTTTCAGTGGAGGGGAAATGGATAAGAAGAGGTGTTATAAAATATACACTAGAATTGAAAAAACATAATTGTACACCTAATATTAATAAAACTGGTATTTGTGAATTTTTAATTCAAATTTTGAATTATTCTTAATCTACAGTTAGTAAACATTAGGAAAACTTACCAATAAGATTATTGCTAAATGCATATTTATTCACTACTTGTATTTAAGTAGTAGTTAAACAAAACTGTTGTCCTGCAAGGTATCTAAATGTCATGAATAAACCTACAAACTTTAAGGAAGAAATGTCACTATATTCTCCATCTGAAATAAAACACTGCTGAATTTGTCTTTAACCATAAGTGGATGAATTGTTGTGGATGATCTTTTGCTCTTAAAAATGTTTTAATTAAATGTATTCAAACAGCAACTAATTTTTATTTTAGTGCTATGAAGACAGGGTTTTATTTATGTAGTAATTGACAACCAGCTTATTTTTTTATTTATTTATTATTTCACACCGGTTTACATTCAGGTACTGTAGGTATTTCCCTAACCCCAGAGGGCTTACAATCTAAGTTTTGTACCTTAGAGGAGGGTAAAGTGACTTGCCCAAGGTCACAAGGAGCAACAGCAGGACTCCAACGCTGGTCTCCTGGTTCATGGGCCACTGCGCTAACCACTAGGCTATTCCTCCTCCCTTAGTAATTTCTTTTTAAGTAATGTATTACAATAAATGTCATTTGCCTGTTTTCTGCCTACAATATATTGGGTCTGCATCAGGCATCCAGAACGCTGGCTGTTGGGGATTGTGGAGGCTTTTGAATATGACTGCTTGGCATCAATTTAAAAGAAACTTGTAGTACCTCCAGCTTAGGAGATGTCGGCATCAGGCCCAGTTTTCCAGAGGAAGACCAAGAAGAGTTAGTGAAATTGCTGGTGAAAGGGAAGTCTCATGTAATGACTGGTGGTCTGTCTAATAGCTTAAAGCTGAGCGGCTGCCCGTTTCAGAAGCCTCTGGCACTGCCTTTTCACCCTATTGCCTATTTCTCTTGCAATTCAGAAAAAGCATAGAACAGCTTCCTCTGTAGCAACTGTCATTTTCTATTCACTTCTAGATACACTAAACTTGATTTCAAAGGAATTGTTGTTTGTTTGTTTTTCCTAACTGCATAAGGCAAAAGCTCCCAAATTTGTATCTATTGCAATACAAGTGGACAAGAAGTATATGTCTTGAACAGACTGCTCAGACAGACATAAGCATTTTAAGGAACAACCAGTGCTTCCGTTAATGATCACTTTTAAATGATTGCATAGCGTTACAACTGAAGATATGTTTATATGACATATTGAATACGTCAGATGCTGTATTTCTGGGATTCTGATTGAGAATAGTTCTGTCCTGATTTGGCAACCTATTCTATAGCTTAGATCAATTTTAACCAAGGAAACTGCAGTTTGTAAAATTGCATTGTGGCAGTGCTCACTAGTTTCATCAGACGTTCTTATATCACAAATATTCAAACAATATAACTGCATCTATTACTTCCTCCTTCCCTTCTCCCTACATCCTTCACCACTACTGGCCTTGCAGTCTAACAAAAACTGTACTTTAGGCCCTCTCTACCCCATTTCAGCCACGTCTTACTGTCTCTTATACTTTGCTCCCTATTTTGTTGCCTCATTGTGAATGAAACTTTCATTAAGGGTGACTCTTCCAATGTTTCAATTTTTTTGTATGGGCATAACATTCTCCCTTTCATCTTCACTAATGTAACATTTTATTCTGGCATCTACAAATGTCAGCTTCCTAAAATACAATATCTTCATAATGCTGCTGTCTGACTTAAATTGCACAAAAAAAAAATAGCTGTTCATATTTCTTATGTATTCAGAGAACCTCACTGGCTTCTTTTCTCTTTCAGGGTTCGGTATAAAATGCCCCTATTGATCTTAAAAATTCTCCCCGTAGCTGCCCCTGCATACCTGTCTGATCTTATCACTCATTGCTCTCTCTTCTACTCTTCAAGTCCTCTTCCTCCTCCTCACTGCTCTTTTCCTGCTAGTGTTGATGGAACATTTTTTTCATCTGCCCCTCTGAGAGAGTGTAGTGTGTGTGTGTGTGTGGGGGGGGGGGGCATGTTGTGTTGTATCACTGATGTTGCTGGTGTGAGAGAATTGTTTTGTAGTATTGCTGAGAGAAATTAGTAGTACATCATGGTGCATTTTCTATGTTTATCTTTCATTTCTTTTGGATTTTAAAGATTACAATGTAATTTGTTAAACCACATTTGAAAATTAAATTATTCATCCAGTAAAGAAAGCTGAGGACCTAGTAAACATTTCTGACATCCAAATTAGAGTTTGGCAATGTCTTCATAAATATCACAGAGATTTCCAATAAAACATATTTCCAAAACCACACAATAAAGCTTTAAAAAAATGTAATAGAAAACTTAACTTTAGAAATTAAATGTTTTGCAACTGGAATTATTGAGGAGCTCGTGAAAGAGCAGCTCATATGTTCTTTGGTTTAGCCATGGCTGAGTGACAGAAACAGGACTTACTTATCAGCTCAGAGCATGTTACAAAAGCAGTGAACTACCTCTTTGCCCTATTACAAACATAAAGCAACTCCCACTCCCATCCTACCCCTCAGCGAAGTCAATCAGTCCAAAACAAAAATCCTGGTCTCTCATCTACCACATACCATCAGAAAGAGCCATGTTTTCAATTTCTTATGAAAGGACAAATATGTTCCATGCAATGTTCAAAAGACTTAAAGTTCCACAAATATGGACCAAAATAAGTGAAAGCCCTCCTCCACCTGGTGATGTTACTATTGCTAGTCCTGGCACAGCTAACAATCCCTGCTGAGAAGAGTAAAGTTGTCTCAAGGTGGAGGAATCTCACAGTGAATCTGCTAGATATTTAGGCTCCCCTCCATGGTAGGCTTCAAAGGCTACCCATTAACTTTTCTAAATCACTCTGCTTTCCGTTGGTAAGCAATGTAACTTTGCCAGTAGTGGCTGTGCACAGTCAGACCATTTCTTTCCCAATAACATTCTAGCAGCTGTGTTTTGAAGAATCTTGTGATCTCTTTCTTAGGTAATCCTTCCTTGATAGCCTTTTCTGTCCATTACCATGGAACGTATAACCATGGCCAGATCTTTCTTCCCGAGCAAAGAACATATCAACCACAAACTAGCAAACAATTTTTGCATCGCTGCCCTTGTTTCCTTGTACATCAGTTGATCTGGATCCAAATAGACCCCCAGTTTTTTTTACTATAACAATAGGCTATAAGCTAACATCTTGGACTGACAGAAATACCTCCTCCAACTCCTTTTCCCATCTACTGAGCCATAGCATCTTTTTTTTTTTCTTCTGGATTTAGCTCAAGTTTGTTTCCCTCTAACCAATTTGCAATTGAATTCAGACACTTCTACAACTGTCTGATGACAGAATCCTGATTACCCTCCATTGTAGCTCGCAACTATACAGTATCTCAGTGTAAAGATGACATGTTTATCCCCATCATAACCCTTAATAACCTCAATAAGGGGGCTCCCATAAACACCGAATAATAAAGGGGTGAGTAACAATCCCTGAGATACTCCCTACATCATTCTTGCTGAACATCCCAGCTCAATGACCCCAATCACAGACTGAGTCCTATCTAACAGAAATGACCTCAAATAGTCCCAAACCACCCTAGCCACACTTAACCCCATTCATTTTGTTTCTTTCATTCTGTTTCATTTATTAGAAATGAAAATAAAAACACCACTGTGAAATGAAAAGAAAAAACAAAAAAGACAGGAAGAGCTCTTGTTAATGTGGACCCTTGGCCCGGAACGAAAAGTCACCCACCTGAAGAACCTGGTGCCTTTCGTCTCCGGAAGGTGGATTCAGGAAGAAACCGCTCAGTATCTCAGGAGCAGAAACCAGCAAGGAGATACAGGCCCGACGGGCAGCGGTAAAGCAGAGTCGAGGTCCAATCCGGGTCTAGGCAGGCAGCAGGCAAGCAGGGAAACAGGTCCAATCCGGGTCTTATGCAGGCAGCAGGCAAAGCAGAAACAAAGTCCAAACCAGGTCTTGGCAGGCAGCAGGCAAAGCAGAAACAGGTCCAATCCGGGTCTTAGGCAGGCGGCAGGCAAAGCAGAAACAAAGTCCAAACCAGGTCTTGGCAGGCAGCAGGCAAAGCAGAGACAGGTCCAATCCGGGTCTTAGGCAGGCGGCAGGCAAAGCAGAAACAGGTCCAATCCGGGTCTTAGGCAGGTGGCAGGCAAAGCAGAGAAACAGGTCCAAACACACAGCACTGGTAACGAGCAAGGCAGGGAACCTATTGAAAGGCGATCAGCTGCTACCGAGTCGCCCTTAAATCTCCCGCCCTGGCTGACGTCATCTTCCGGGGATGGCCTCTCCTCCGCGCCTCGACCCCTATAAGGGGCGGCGCTACCTCCGTGCCTGCCGATGTTGCTGCTTGGGAGGACGCCATCTTGGTGCCGCGGTCGGAGCGCCGCGGACCGCGCACCGGAGAAGTCGGGGCAGGCACGTAGGAGAAGGTAGGAGGGCCGGATCACGTACAAACGCGGTCGGGCAGCGCAACAGCTCTCTCTGCTTCAGCAAAACAAAAACAAAACCTAGCCCTGACATTTAAAAACTAAACATTGTCCACCCTTCCAGGATGACACTAATCTCATCCGTGGGGATCCAGAAGTTGAAATGGGACAGAACGGATCTCCAGTTGTGCCTGCCCCATTTGATCTGATTTAAAAATGTCTGCAGTATTTATGGTCGTACATCAAAATGGTACTAGCCTTAGGCAGGAGCAACTGGACATCACTTCTGTTTTGACTGCTGGCACCCTTTTGATACAGGGTAAGTTAGGGCTTCCCAAATGTTTTGCCAGTGTGACCCCATTTTATCACTTGAAAATTCACAAGACCCCAGGGGATGACCAAAACAAATTAGCAGGGATACAATCCATCTCTGACAACCACTCCACTCACACCCTCCCCATAATCTAGGTGGTCTCCTATCCCAACCTCCACACTCTGCAATCAATCCTTCTTCTCAATCTCCACCCCCCTCTAAAGAACCTACTCTCTTAACCTCCTCCAGTAGACCCCTCTCAACCTCTTCCACTCTAGCTGATCCCCCTTTTACATTCTCCAGCTCCTCACCTCCACAACCTATCCTCTCTCTCATCCCCTCCAGCCATTTTTGTATCACCCAGCTGATCCTCTCACTGCAAGCCCTTCTTATACCCCCCAATTGATCCTATGTCATCCCTTCCCTCCTTACTTTTATCCCCATCCCCTCCCCCTCCCTTCCCAGCATCAACCTCCCCTCAACTCTTCTCATATTTATTTTATGTATTTATTTATTTATTTGTTGTGTTTCGCCATCAGAATGGTTTACAGAATTTGGTAAATGTGTTAGTTAAAAAACACACATTACAATGTCATCAAATCAGTTTACAAATTCCTGATAAGTTGTGGTTAGTTGTTATAACATGTGCTCATACAAGTGGGATGGGGTTACAGGGTGAGGTAGAGCTCCTCTCTTAGGTCTCCCAGTGGATCTTCTGTCATTCACCCTCTCTCGCTCTCCATCTGATTCAGCTCCCAAACCCTTCCTGCATCTGATCCTTCCCTTCAAACAGCCTCCCCTTCAAACATCCCTCTGGCAAGGTTCAGCGTATTTTCCTTTAGGCCCCTGTGTCAAAGGTGGATGAGAACTGATGGGAAGAATGAACAGGCTGAGAACACGGGCCAAATGTTTCTCTTGGGTTGGTTCAGTGGTAGATGATGAAGAAGGAACAGTGGAAGTCTGTTCCTTCTTCATCAGCCACATTAATAATGCAAGGAGCACGTGCTAATTCAAAGGCCCCATGCTGCCTTCCACTATTGCTGCGTGCATCTGCTGCTGTTTGAGGCACTTGTGACCCCAGCTGAAGGCTTTGTGACCCCATTTGGGGTCCCAACCCAGAGTGTGGGAAGCCCTGGGGTAAGTGGAATCGGGCAAGAGTGGTTGGCAATAAAAGAAGGGCTGGAGTGGAGAGAGGGACTTCTGTTTTTAAATGTCAGTGGAACTGGGGGAGGGGGGGTTCTTCCAAAACAAAAGGAAATATCCCCCCATGTGGTCACTCAGGAGTGACCATGAGTTGGGAAACAGCCAGGAGTACAAAAAGGAGGCCAAACCTTTTATTTACAAGCAAAACCAAAGTACAGCGCAGAGGCCACTTACCTCAGCGGTCTCACAACAATCAAATACATGCAGTCATTGCTTAGGCTGGCTTCCTGCCTTCTCTCTGAGGCCTCTCCAACCTTCTAGGCCCTGCCTTCTTATCCAAGGCTGCAGGGATCCTCCTTGGCCAAGAATACCTTGTTGGGTTGGCTCTTAAGGAGGACCAGGTCAGATAGTTGTGGCTGGTCCTTTAAGGTATTCTGAAGGAATTTCTCATATATTCCCTCACATCCCCTCTCCCTGAATTTTATTATGTTTTGGAGTTTATTTTCTATAGTTTTCTAATGAAATAAGAAAACGAATGTATATTCATAAAAAATATTTCAGCACAGGGGAATGAGCCATATATTTTTCCACATAAAGCTTTCAGAACATGCACCAATTTGAATGAAAGAGCAAATGGTACTTTCAGGAGTCGCATGAATGGTTTTCCCTTCACACAGTACCAATTTTAAGCAATGCTGCACTTGGTAGTTGGCACAATGGAGGAGCCCCATAACATAAACTACCCGCTCATTACGCATACGAGACAGTTCTAGTATCTATCTGGTAGCTCAGAGTTGAAGAAATGGGGGAAGCACAGCACACAAGATGATGTGGTTTTCAGCTGTATTATTCAGTAAAGAAAAGAAGACCAAGGGTGAAAGAAAATAAGTATTTCACATTGTATTGTTACAGCTGAAAGTGTTGCAAGATCTACAGGAAGGACAGCTTGGTTAGGCAGACATTACGGGGGCGATTTTCAAACTCCCAACCTAAAGGCAAAGTCAGCAGATATTCACTGACCTTGAGTGTAATTTTCAAGGGGAAAATGTGTACTTTTCTTCCCTTTCAAAAGTGTCCATGGGTATAAAATATCTGCACACTTTGCACACATTTTTGTACGAGTGAAATTTGAATGCAAAAATAAAGCACATAGGGGGTCATTTTCCAAGGAGTTACCATGGGTGATAATTCCGCAAATCACGCTAACGTGATTTGCGAATGCTTTATTTTGTATTCAGGGGCGGAGTAAATGTAAAGTAGGGAGGATTTATTGTGTGCCGCAAAACAGCTGCAGTGTTAGCGCGGCTCCTAACTACACCTCTTTCATTTGTGTTATGTTGTGCGCTAAAGGCTTATTGTGGTTCATGATGTCTCCAGACAGCCTGTTAGAGAGAGAGAGAGAGAGAGAGAGAGAGAGAGAACCTTGCTTTAGTGCATCCTCCCTAGACAGGTATTTGTATCCCTATGGGAGGCCCACTTAGTAACTCGAGGTGGGGATTAGGTATGAGTGTAGGGGGTTGGGGGCCACTTTCACATTCAACATGAGACGTACGAACAGAACAGTGGTCTCTTGTGAAGATTTGCTGGCCTTCGGAGTGAGGAAACTCACTCCAAGATGAGATTTGGGCAATGTTATCTCCACCTAGCTTGTTATTGCCCAGGTAGAGTGTCCATCAAGCTAGGTGGAGAGAACATTGCCCAAATCTCATCTTGGAGTGAGTTTCCTCACTCCGAAGGCCAGCAAATCTTCACAAGAGACCACTGTTCTGTTCGTACGTCTCATGTTGAATGTGAAAGTGGCCCCCAACCCCCTACACTCATACCTAATCCCCACCTCGAGTTACTAGGTGGGCCTCCCATAGGGATACAAATACCTGTCTAGGGAGGAGGCACTATAGCAAGGTTCTCTCTCTCTCTCTCTCTCTCTCTCTCTCTCTCTCTCTCCAGCAAACATTGTGAACTGCAATATATACTGGCAGTGTAGCCCAAATTGGGTTAATAGTGCAACTTGCACTAAGAGTGTTTTGCATAGCTGTTATCGCAATTTGCGATACACATGCTTACTAGCATAAGGTACGCCCCTTTTTGGTATCGCATGCGATACCAATGCGATATTGGAAAATGAGGCCCATAGTCTTGAAAAAGCCGTCTGCATATACTATACTCTTCTCCTGATCCAAACATGCCTCTGGGAGCACTTCCAGCTTAACATGTACACAGTATTTAAGACTGCACAAACTTTTATCCAGCCTGAAGGAGGGCAATTTTGAGACAAAAAATTGTACCCAGGTAAATAGCTATTAAAATTGCCTTCTATATGATACTCTAGGCAGAGAAAAAAAAGAAGACAAAACATCCCCAAGGCACATACCTTAGGTATTCCTGAAAGTTCATGATTTATTTTATGCAAGATGATAGGATGAATGAGATGGGATCTACTTCTCCAAATTATACATGAGAAAGATAGAATATACCCACTGAAAATGGATATATAAAAATCCACTGAATTCCTTATTAAGCAGTGTGTACCTTGGGGAAAGGGCCTATTGGTATGTGAGGTAGGAAAAATGAACAGATCCATTTGGCAGAACACTCCAAAGGGAGGTGTCACATTGGATTATTTGATCAAAGAATATAGTGACCCCTAGAGTGCTCCAGAATCAGAAATAATGAGGAAGTAGTGAGTGTTGCAGCTGGATTTTAGAGAGGGAGCAGCTCTTTTTTTCTCTCTCCCTTACATACGTAGATAGGAGGAATACCATTCAGACCAAGTAGAAACATTTGCTCTTCTCACATGGAATTAGTTAGAGGCCATCCCCCTAGGAAGTCAGGTTGGAATGCATGAGAAGAGAACCTATGTCATGGAATTCACGTATTGTGAAGTTATTCAAAGTTCTGAAAGGCAATTTAAATGTGGCTTTTTAATCAGACATTTTGGATTTTACTGTTAATGCATATATTTCACTGTCAGATTTGGATTGTTTTGCAATTACTTATTTATATTTTGTTGCTTTGATGCTTTTAGTAGGTCAATGCTTCTTGTATATTTTTGATAGAATACTGATGTTTCTGGGTTTGTTTTTTTTATGCTATTATTCTGTTGTATATGAATGATTTCTTAGTATGCTAATGCTTATTTATCATGATGTTAGTTAAAACTTAATATAAACCACCTTGATTAATGTGAAAAGCGGTATAACAAATTGAATAAACTAAATTAATTAATCTAAACCAATAGGGTAGGATCTGTGGTGTACCTTATTGATAAAAACTATTGGCTCAAAGGAAGGGGCTGGTGAGTTGTTTCTCTTTATTGTTATTTCAGATTACCATTTAAGGGAGGAAGATACTGCAACCTTGCAGATCCTGTTTTTGAGTCATTATCTTAAGATCTAAGACTTGTTAAGGAGTAGGGATGTGAATCGTTTTTCAACGATTAAAATTATCGTCCGATAATGTTAATATCGTCTTAAATCGTTATAGAACACGATACAATAGAAATTCTAACGATTTATCGTTAAAAATCGTTAAATCGTGTTAGTGCGCACTAACTCGAGTTAGTGCGCACTAACTCCCCGTTAGTGCGCACTAACTCGATTTAGTGCGCACTAACTGAAAATGATACAAATAAACACTTTCCAGGTCACTGAAGGTCAGTTAGGAATGAATATGTGTTCCTATTGGCTGGCTGCCCTCTTATCTATTGATGTTACCAAGGTTACCACTGAGGTGATGGTTGGGGGGATGGGAAATGGAACTGGAAACTAACGAACACCAACAGAAAATGAAACAAAGTGTTCACACTTCCCAGGTCAGTAAAGGTCACTTAGGAATGAATATGTATGTATGTATTCCTATTGGCTGGCTGTGCTCTTATCTATTGATGTTACCAAGGCTAACACTGAGGTAATGGTTGGGGGGATGTGAAATGGAAACAGTTGGAAGCTTGACAAAAAAAGTAATGTAATGATCAGCACACACGTGACTAGAACTTGTTTGTTTATTATTTTTGTTAGCAGGCACCTGGAATGCTAGTGCATGTTGAATTTGCCAATCACTGTGCATTTTAGAAAGGTGGTCCTGGCTGGAACTGTACACAGTTCAAATATATGTAATTGATTGTTGGTAAGTGTATTTTTTAAGTAGCCACACTGGCATCAGTATGTTTACTTTTCCTCCTACTTAACTCACTAGCTCAGCTTTGTAAGAAGGGCTTCTCTGCTTGTGTGTTGTTTTTGTTTGGTGTGAGGAGAGCAGAAACATCAGATCTTTATTCAATCTACTACAGTCATCTCTTACAGTGCCCTATACCAGGAGTGTTGTGATCTTCCTGCACACAGTGCCCTAACCCTGATACCAGTCTGAGACAGCTCCCTCCCTGCATTACTAGTGAGAGGCTGGCTTCACAGACAGGGGGGAGCTGCCTGACCCTCACTCCTGACTTCCCCCATGTCCCAGCTAGTGAATGGTGTGTGGGTGAGGGGGGGGGGGAGGATGGTGAAGTCTGAGACAGCTCCCTCCCTGCATTACTAGTGAGAGGCTGGCTTCACAGACAGGGGGGAGCTGCCTGACCCTCACTCCTGACTTCCCCCATGTCCCAGTTAGTGAATGGTGTGTGGGTGAGGGGGGGGGAGGATGGTGAAGTCTGAGACAGCTCCCTCCCTGCATTACTAGTGAGAGGCTGGCTTCACAGACAGGGGGGAGATGCCTGACCCTCACTCCTGACTTCCCCCATGTCCCAGCTAGTGAATGGTGTGTGGGTGAGGGGGGGGGGGAGGATGGTGAAGTCTGAGACAGCTCCCTCCCTGCATTACTAGTGAGAGGCTGGCTTCACAGAGAGGGGGGAGCTGCCTGACCCTCACTCCTGACTTCCCCCATGTCCCAGCTAGTGAATGGTGTGTGGGTGAGGGGGGGGGGGGAGGAGGATGGTGAAGTCTGAGACAGCTCCCTCCCTGCATTACTAGTGAGAGGCTGGCTTCACAGACAGGGGGGAGCTGCCTGACCCTCACTCCTGACTTCCCCCATGTCCCAGCTAGTGAATGGTGTGTGGGTGAGGGGGGGGGGAGGAGGATGGTGAAGTCTGAGACAGCTCCCTCCCTGCATTACTAGTGAGAGGCTGGCTTCACAGACAGGGGGGAGCTGCCTGACCCTCACTCAAGCAGAGAAGCCCTTCTTACAAAGCTGAGCTAGTGAGTTAAGTAGGAGGAAAAGTAAACATACTTGTGCCAGTGTGGCTACTTAAAAAATACACTTACCAACAATCAATTACATATATTTGAACTGTGTACAGTTCCAGCCAGGACCACCTTTCTAAAATGCACAGTGATTGGCAAATTCAACATGCACGTGTCTGCTAACAAAAATAATAAACAAAGAAGTTCTAGTCACGTGAGTGCTGATCATCACATTACTTTTTTTGTCAAGCTTCCAACTGTTTCCATTTCACATCCCCCCAACCATTACCTCAGTGGTAACCTTGGTAACATCAATAGATAAGAGCACAGCCAGCCAATAGGAATACATATTCATTCCTAAGTGACCTTTACTGACCTGGGAAGTGTGAACACTTTGTTTCATTTTCTGTTGGTGTTCATGAGTTTCCAGTTCCATTTCCCATCCCCCCAACCATCACCTCAGTGGTAACCTTGGTAACATCAATAGATAAGAGGGCTGCCAGCCAATAGGAACACATATTCATTCCTAACTGACCTTCAGTGACCTGGAAAGTGTCTATTTGTATCATTTTGAGTTAGTGCGCACTAACTCGAGTTAGTGCGCACTAACGGGGAGTTAGTGCACACTAACTCGAGTTAGTGCGCACTAATCGGAAAAAACGATTTTTAATGATTTTTCAACGAAATAATCGTGCCAAGCACGATTTTCTTCTCCTGCCACACGATTTCTATCGTTAAGACGATATGGAAAACGATTCACATCTCTATTAAGGAGTAAAGTTTCCCATTTCTGGATGATAGCCTGTATTTTTCAGGCTTCTTATCTCATGCAGGATAGAGACCTGTTTAAGAGATCAGAAGATTATTTGTGTTGCTGGAGGGTTGCCAGTTAGGAGACTTGAAGCCTTTCAGGTGCACTTAGATTGCTCAACCAGCATGACCTAGTGACACCCAGGTTGGTGTTTCATAACAGACTGTTCCTATCCAGTATATGTCGGAAGGAGATGGAGGGAGAGAGTGCCCACATGGTCTAGAAAGGAGGCTTAAAAAGGTCAGAACAGATTGTAGCATTGGGAAAACAGGTACAAGGGGTGTCCCACCAGAGATGAGGAGCCACTGAATGCGAGCATCTGAGGCAGAGAAAAAAAAATGAGGGTATTCAAATTTGTTTCAAAAGAAATATGTTTTTATGTCAGATCATTTCCATTGAAGAGGTTGAACTTTAAGTACAATTATTTTTGTTGGAACACCAACCCCTGGAATGGAGTGTGTCTCATTGGAATCCTGATGTGATTGACTGCCCTAGTCCTAAGGGCCTTGAAGCTTTGCTTCTCTTCTATTTGGAATGAATCCCAGAGCTGTAACGAGTTGTGTCAGGTCTCAGCAGCCCCCAGCTTAGCCACCTCTCAACGGTGAGGATGTGGAAGGAGGCTACAATATTATGACTTACTTGGGGAAGAATTTAATGTTGTTCCTCAAATATATTGATCATAAACTAATCTCTAATGACTGCTCAGATTTTTTTTTCCCAGCTCATATTCATCTATGTTTGCAATGATATAGCTAATGCTGAGACAAGGCACACTCAAGGCATGCATACTGAATAAATGTGTGGGGCGTGGTACACACATATGGTCACATAATAAAATTTCCCCTTGTGCCAGGGGGAATGGAACATTCAGGAGAAATTTACTCCCTGGGATATATGGGAGGTTGAAAGATGGTAGAGAAATCTGAAAACAAACACATAGCAATGTGAAGTAATATTAGATAGGCTCCCTTTCCAACCGAGGGTGGACAGATGCCCTTGAATCCTGCAGAAAAGTGAAGTGAGATAACTATTTACAATGAGCCACAAACAGGCCTTGTTGTTAGGATATCCACAATTAATATACAAGGTCATTAAAAGAGTGATATTTCTCTATTTTTTTTCTGCATTTCTAGTCTAATTTACCCTTTTGGTTACTTCCATACTTAGCCACTGTGATACATGTAGTTGATAATAAGCTACTGTACCATGTATGCATGTTTTTATCCTGTCTGTTTATGTGTTACATCTCAATATTGTATTGAATTATGTTTCTTTTAATACTGAATGTTAATTGTAACCCGCTGAGATCTGTGGATTGGCGGGCTACAAATTTTATAAATAATGCATCCACTGCCTCCACTATGTGCAAATCTCTCATGCATGTTCATTGTGGATATTCCGAAAACCAGCTCTGTTTTTGGCTCTTGAGGATCGGAGTTGGCTACCCCTGGGCTTGTCTATGGGTCTATGTTTCTTTGCTTTATTAACGGTTGTATGTCTGTAACACTTACTATATACAATAAACTTTTGCCTTACTTCAGGGGAGAGCAGGTCCTTGGGATAAGGTACAGTCAGCAAGTTTTACAGTAGTGATGAATTTAAAATAGATAAAAGGTTCATGTTTCTCTATGAGAGAAAAGCTTAGGGCCTTACTCGCCAAAGGCTTTTTCCCATTCTGTGCATAAGGAAAACTATTTGGCATGCACAAAAGGGTCCTAAAATACTTCAAATATGCTCTGACAGAGATCTATAGTTGTGCAAGAACAATCACTATGCCATTGCCTACTGTGTACTGATTATTGCTGTATTATACAACAATATCAATATTGTGTGTGTACAATCAGGGGTGACTCAAGGCAATCTTCTGCCTGAAGTGAGGGATGAGATAGTTCTCACCTCGCTCTAAGACACCAACATAGGTCAAATCACTGAGAGAGCCTAGTGGGAGGGGAATTTCCTTAAGGAGTCTGGACCTTATGGTTATTTGAAATGCTGGTTTCAGAGGGAGAAAGAGGTCAGGGTTCCCAGAAGAGTGGCAGATAGAATGCCAGTGCTAATATTTCTAGGAAGCTGGGAACCCTGCTACACTCCTGGGAACTCTGCGCCTGCTTCCCTTCCTTCCCTAGCATCTGCCCCCTGGAGATGTGGGAAATGGGTGAATGGTTCGGATCTGTGTGTGGCGTACCCTCCTAGGGCTGGAGGAAAAGGTATAGAGTGTCCTGGGCGAAACTTACACCTGGCTGGCCGGCTCTTGTCACTCACAATAAAAAATTATCGGATTTTAAAAGCGCTATGGGTGCCAAAGCTGGGAGACATGCGTGTGACTTAGCCTGGTGCGCGTGCACGGACTTTAAAAATCCATGAGAGTACACGCGTATCTCCTGGTACGTGCAAAAGCAAAAAAGTTTTAAAAGGGGCAGGAAGTGGGTGGAGCATGGGTGGGCCAAGTCTGCACACACGTAAATATACCACGTGCATGCGCTGGGGATTCATACCGCGTAACTTTACTTCTGCTATGAATGGCATGTAAGCAATAAAATAAAAACTAGGCAAGTCAGCAGGATTTTAAGGTTGAGGCTAATAGGGTAAAAGGGAGACAAATTAGATAGAGGGTTTAGGAAGTCCTCTCCTTCACTAGGGCGAACTGGGAATGAAATGGGGAAACAGGTAATTGCTTCGGCGTGTGTTTCTACTAAAATCTAGAGATGGGAATCGGGTGCCGGAATCGGTTCCGATTTCAGTATTGTGGACCCGCGGGAAATTTCGTTTCCCACGGTCTGGATGTTTGTTTTTTTTCGGCTGTCCCGAGCCAAAAAAAAAAAAAACCCACCCAACCCTTTAGATCTAATTATTTACAATCCCTACCCTCCTGACCCCCCCCAAAAACTTGCCTAAACTCCCTGGTGGTCCAGCGGGGGTCCCAGGAGCAATCTCCCGCTCTCAGGCCATTGGCTGCCAGTAAACAAATTGGCTCCGATGGCCTTTTGCCCTTACCTTGTGACTGGGGCTATCGGTGCCATTGGCTGACCCCGTCACATGGTAGGAGCAATGGACAGCCGGCGCCATCTTAAAAAATGGCACGGGCCATCCATTGCTCTTACCATGTGATGGGGCCGGCCAATGGCACTGATAGCCCCTATCACATGGTAAGGGCAAAAGGCCATCGGAGCCAATTTGATTAGTGGCAGCCGACGGCCCAAGAGCGGGACATCGCTCCTGGGACCCCCGCTGGACCACCAGGGACTTTAGGCAACTTTGGGGGGGGGGGGTCGGGAAGGTGGGGGATTGTAAATAATTAGATCTAAAGGCTCGGGGTGTATTTGGGTTTTGTTTTTTTTGGTTGCCCTTTCTCCCCCATCCCCCCCCCCCCCCAAAACAATAAGAAAACCTCACAAAAATTTTGTGGGGTTTTCCTATCATTTTCGGGTACCCCCAATACATGATGTATTAGAAAATATCGTACAATATTTTCATCTGTCAAAAAAAAAATGCACATCCCTACTAAAATCCCCCCCCCCCCACACTTACATGATTGAGGCAGCATTTGCACGCACATGCACATGTCAATATAAAATTATGTGCACATATATGCGTGTATAACCGATTTTACAACAGGTGCATGTATGTGTGCATATGTTATAAAAATTGTGTATCCAGGTGCGCAAGCCGGCTAACACACGCAAGTCTTAAAATTCACCTCTGTGCATTTATATATTGTATAATTTCTTATTAACCACTTCCCTGATCCAGAAAGGGAAATTTTACATGAAAAATATCATTCAACATACAGAGGTAGATCTTAAAAAAGTACGTGCAACCGGCGCAAACAAAGGTAGCCGAGTGCATCTTATAAAATCTGGGGTCAGCGCACGCAAGGCTGAGCAAAATCGGCAGCCTGCGCGCGCCAAGCCACGCAGCCTGCCTCCATTCCCTTTGAGGCTGCTCCAAAATCGGAGGGAACTTTCCTTCCGCGTCCCCCCACCTTCCCCTCCCTTCCCCTATCTAATCCACCCCAGCCCTACCTAAATCCCCCCCTACCTTTGTTGTGCAAGTTACGCCTGCTTGAGGCAGGCGGAACTTGCGCACGCCGCCTCGGCATCCCCCGGCACAGGCCGCAGTGTCAGGGGACTTGGGACCGCCCTCCCGGCCCGCCCCCAAACCGTCGACATGCCCCCGGACACACCCCCAGCCTGCCGACACGCCCCCCCCCCGGACATGCCCCCTCCCGCCCCTTTTACGAACACCTGGGATTTACGCGCGTCCCGGGGCTTTGCGCGCGCCGGCGGCCTATGGAAAATAGATATCATCTATAAACCGTCACCAAATGACGATATGCTTCCACCAATCAAATTTATAGATCACATTCTGTTCAAATTGAGACATGTATAAGTTCACAGTTGTAGGTGCGAGGGGCAACCCCATGGGTATTCCAGGGGTTTGCAGATAAAAGTTGAATCAAATGTGAAATAATTGTTACGAACATAAGAAAATGCCATACTGGGTCAGACCAAGGGTCCATCAAGCCCAGCATCCTGTTTCCAACAGTGGCCAATCCAGGCCATAAGAACCTGGCAAGTACCCAAAAACTAAGTCCATTCCATGTAACCATTGCTAATGGCAGTGGCTATTCTCTAAGAGAACTTAATAGCAGGTAATGGACTTCTCCTCCAAGAACTTATCCAATCCTTTTTTAAACACAGCTATACTAACTGCACGATCCACATTCTCTGGCAACAAATTCCAGAGTTTAATTGTGCGTTGAGTAAAAAAGAACTTTCTCCGATTAGTTTTAAATGTGCCCCATGCTAACTTCATGGAGTGCCCCCTAGTCTTTCTACTATCCGAAAGAGTAAATAACCGATTCACATCTACCCGTTCTAGACCTCTCATGATTTTAAACACCTCTATTATATCCCCCCTCAGTCGTCTCTTCTCCAAGCTGAAAAGTCCTAACCTCTTTAGTCTTTCCTCATAGGGGAGTTGTTCCATTCCCCTTATCATTTTGGTAACCCTTCTCTGTACCTTCTCCATCGCAATTATATCTTTTTTGAGATGCGGCGACCATAATTGTACACAGTATTCAAGGTGCAGTCTCACCATGGAGCGATACAGAGGCATTATGACATTTTCCGTTTTATTCATCATTCCTTTCCTAATAATTCCCAACATTCTGTTTGCTTTTTTGACTGCCGCAGCACACTGCACCGACGATTTCAATGTGTTATCCACTATGACACCTAGATCTCTTTCTTGGGTTGTAGCACCTAATATGGAACCCAACATTGTGTAATTATAGCATGGGTTATTTTTCCCTATATGCATCACCTTGCACTTATCCACATTAAATTTCATCTGCCATTTGGATGCCCAATTTTCCAGTCTCACAAGGTCTTCCTGCAATTTATCACAATCTGCTTGTGATTTAACTACTCTGAACAATTTTGTGTCATCTGCAAATTTGATTATCTCACTCGTCGTATTTCTTTCCAGATCATTTATAAATATATTGAAAAGTAAGGGTCCCAATACAGATCCCTGAGGCATTCCACTGTCCACTCCCTTCCACTGAGAAAATTGCCCATTTAATCCTACTCTCTGTTTCCTGTCTTTTAGCCAGTTTGCAATCCACGAAAGGACATCGCCACCTATCCCATGACTTTTTACTTTTCCTAGAAGCCTCTCATGAGGAACTTTGTCAAACGCCTTCTGAAAATCCAAGTATACTATATCTACCGGTTCACCTTTATCTCTGTTAATTGTGTAATCAAACTCATAGGGAAATGCTGCTGCCTATCTCCATTTATTAACACTTGTTGTATTTCATCTAATGCCTGATCCTGCAGTATTTTTGTATATAACATGGAAACGTCCATTGTTACCAACCAATATATTCTGCTCGGATCCAAATTTAACCGTCGTAACAGTTGTAAAAATGCACTGTATCTTTAATATATGACTCTGTTCTTTGTACATTTGGTTGTAAAATACTGTCCACTAACTTTGCTGGAGATTCCAAGACCATACTATTTAGAGATACAATAGGCCTGATTGGAGGATTCTCCATATTTTTATATATTTTTAGTACTGAGTAAATTAATGGTGCTCATGGATATTCCACCACCAAAAATCTCTTCTCTTTCTCCATCAGACCCTGTGCTGTTTCCACCACCGATTTTAATAGGTTCAATAATATATTGGTTGGGTCCTGGACTAACTTCCAATAAAATTTCTCATCATTCAAATGTTGATACAATGCCGTTCCATACTGTGATTTATCCTGTATTACTACAGCACCACCCTTGTCAGCGGGTTTAATCACTAGATGATGTCAATTCTCAAGTGTCTGCAATGCCGTATGTAATGTATCTGACAAATTATTCTACCATTTCTGTTTACTGTTTTCAAACACCTCCGATTGCTGTAGACAGCGATGTTGCTTGGGAGAAAGTCTGCTTCGAACCATCTGCATAGGCTGGGTGAGGACATACATTGAATTTGGGGCGAACTGGTTGTAGACTTCCTGGATGCTCTAATTTCCCATGAGCATTTTTGCTGGCGACGGTCGATGTGACCAGCAAGGTCTATCAAGGAATCCAGGGATTAAGGCAAGTCCAGAGCTGCCAGCTCATCTTTGATCCAGGGACTCAAGCCTTCAAGAAAGATGGCTCATAGGCAGTCAGTGTTCCAGTGAAGTTCAGATGAAAGGGTCCTGAATTCAATGACATAATTGGTCAAAGGCTGAGAACCTTGTTGGAGATGGAGAAGACCTGGAAATGGCTCTTCAGCCTGGTTCATCGAAGACAGAGCGAAACAAGGCAAGGAAGCCGGACAAGTCTCGAAGAACCAGATCAGCACATTCCCAGAGGGGTGATGCCCAGGCCAAGGCCTTACCATTCAGAAGAGAAAGGATGTAGGTTGTTTTGGTGATCACATCTGGGAAATAAGCCGGTTACAGGCAGAAGTGCATATTACATTGATTCAGTAAAGCCCTGTACATAAGAGGGTTCCCCACAAAACGTAGAGGTGCTGACAAGGGCAGGGTAGGCCAAGGGACCAGCATAGAGGTAGAAGGATTGAGTCTGGTAGACATCGAGGTGGTGACTAAATGAGTACTCAGGTTGTCTATGGCTGCTGCCAAGGTTTCTAACAATTTTTGTTGTTCACTAATCCTTTGTGCCAGGCCAGGAATGGCCTGGATAGCTGAGACCTCTGCCGGGTTCATGGACTTAGAAATTTGTTAGGATCTGTGGGTTAGTGGACCCTTTGCCTGAGGTGAGAGTTGGTACTGCCCATGGGGAGGAACCCCACAGGTCTTCACTGTCGGGAGGCGAGGTCAGCTGCAGCAGGGACACAGTTCAGAGAGAGTACAGAATACAATAGGCTGGGTTGTAGTTGCGGGTGCCAGAGCTGAAGCTTCCACAGAGAAGCACAGAGCAAGCCCCAAGAAGTGGGGAGTGCGGAACAGAGTTCAGAAGGAGTGCAGGAGAACTGGCCCAAGGGATGGAGCATCGTGACAAGGGAGGCTCTTATGTAATCACATAGGCTTACCCGAGGAGTGGGGAAGCCCGAGTCGAGCCTCTGACGTGGTGACGTAGGCTGACCTGAGGAGCGAGGTTGTGCACAATAGAATCTCTGGCTAGGACCGCAGGCACTACCCCGAGAAGCGGGGAAGCGCACAGCCCAGTCACAAATGTGGAATGAGGCACTGCTCCAAGGAGCAGGGAAGGGCGAGCACAGTCACTGAAGTAGAATGAAGGCGCTGCCCCGGGGAGCAGGGAGCATGAGCACAGTCACTGCGTGTCCCACTGAGGAGTGGGACACGCAGGTTGCAGACTGGTATAGAAAAGGCACTGGCCCTCAGAGTGGAGTATGCCAAGCTGAGTCTCCCAAGTAACTGGCAGTTCCAGGGACGATTCCGAGGAGTGGGGAATCTGGCAGACAGGGCTTCTGGAAGCACAGGGACCACCCCGAGGAGCGGGTTAGCCAGGAAGCGAGAACGGACCCCGAGGAGTGGGTACCTGAGTCAGAGTCCAAGCCGGTAGCACAGCACATGGGACCCATGGGTCCGAGGCGATAGCAGCAGGAACCAGTAGCAATGGAACTCATTGCCAAGTCGATAGTGCAGGGCCCAGGCAGTGCTTAAGAGTCCAGGCTTAGTGATGTCATCAATAGGAGACGCTCCTGATGTTCCCGCCTTAGCGTTCTTAAAGGTAGGCTCAGGGACAAGATTGCGGCGTAGGCAGACTCAAATGCGTTGGGCTCTGTTACTTGCAATTCTTTTTCAGCTAAGATGCCTGCTAAATGGAAAGGCAAACTTCATATCTATTCCTCGGATGCGGAGCTTATGGCTGCCCAATGCCTAATAACATCATATGCGTCTGTTAAGGTAGTTGAATCGGGAGGTGCGAACTCCGCTGAGGGTGCCATCGAGGAAGCGATGGCTTCCTCTGGAGATGTGACTCTCAGCCCCCCAATTCCTCGGAAGCCCAAAATTGCAGTATCTCCCCCCTGCCCAGCAGCAGCAAAGTCGCAGACACATGGGGGTAGATTTTCAAAAACGGCGCGTTGGCGTACTTTTGTTGGCGCTCCAGGCGCCAACAAAAGTACGCGGGATTTTAGTAGATACGCACGTAGCCACTAAAATCCTGGATCGGCGCGCGCAAGGCTACCGATTTCGTGTAGCCGGCGCGCGCCGAGCCGCGCAGCCTGCCTCCATTCCCTCCGAGGCCGCTCAGAAATCGGAGCGGCCTCGGAGGGAATTCGCTAACGCCCTCCCCTCACCTTCCCCTCCCTTCCTCTACCTAGCCCACCCCCCCGGCCCTGTCTAAACCCCCCCTACCTTTGTTGGGGGATTTACGCCTCCCAGAGGAAGAAGTAAATACCCGCGCGCCAGCGGGCTGCTGGCGCGCCTAGACGCAACCCAGGGGCGGTTCTGGAGGGTGCGGCCACGCCCCCGGACCGCCCCGGACCAAAACCACGCCCCCGGGCCCGCCCCCGAAACGCCGCATCCCGCCCCGAAAACGGTGCGCCGCTTGGCCCCCCCGACACGCCCCCCTCGGAAAACCCTGGGACTTACGCGAGTCCCGGGGCTCTGCGCGCGCCGGTAGGCCTATTGAACATAGGCGCACCGGCGCGCAGGGCCCTGCTCGCGTAAATCCGGGCGGATTTACGCGAGCAGGGCTCTTAAAATCCGCCCCATGACGTGGATCTGGCGGGCTCGGCAGAGGGAGGTCAGAGGGTGGAAGATGCCGAAGCACTGAAGCAAGACTCAGAGATCCCCGGAACAGCTGGGGCAGAAAATTTGGTTTTCGTGCCCCCCGTATCTACACCGATTCGGGATGAGGACACCGAGTCATTGAGAGGAGCGACTTCGGCCTCAGAGAGGGAGATCCAACTGGCCGGAATATCACCGGTGTTAAAAACGGGTGAGTTTTTGTTAGGACCCCATTTTCAAATGCCCACTAAACTAGATAAAATAACTTTAGAAGCAATTTGGGATATCATGGCGGCGTTGGTGAAATCGATTGGTAACTTTCAAGACAATTTGGAGATTGCAGAGCAGAAATTGGAAATATGTGAAAGTCAATTAGAAGAAATAAAGCCAAAGTTGGGAGCAATCGAGGTTGAAATGAAGAAAAACCAGGAATGCAATGTGAAGATTATAAAGGACATTAATATTGTTTCAAGGAGACTGGAGTCTTTGGAAAATTACTCCAGACATTTAAATTTAAGATTCTTAAATTTTCCTAAAATTGTTGGTGAGCTCCCATATATTACATTAAAGAAGTATTTTGTTGAAATTTTGAAATTTCAAGAGGGAGAAATCCCCCTAGTAAATAAATTATATTATCTTCCTGTATTTAACAGGAATAGGAATTTATTGCAGGCAAATATAACTGAAGGGAACTTAACCAAATTTCTAGAAGACTCAGCTATGGAATATTACGAGACCGCTACTTTTATGGTATCCTTTATATCCGAAAAAGATCTTACTGAGATTATGAAACGTTATTTCAGAAATATAGAAAATCAGTTCCGTGGGGCACAAAAACATGTGTTCCCGGATTACGCTCCTGTTACTCAAAACAGGAGACGTGAGTTTCTTACAATGAGATCTCAAGTAATAGCACTGGGCTTTTCTTATGTTTTAAAATATCCATGCAAATGTGTTGTGAAATCTGCAAAAGATATGTTTGCTTTTTATTATCCTGAACAGTTAAAATCCTTTCTAAACGCCAGGAGGGTGATAGTTCCCTCCGTAGTACAGCCGTAAACTTTGAACATAAATGAGTATATACCTTTAGCTGCGTTAAGCTTAATACATGCAAGATTATGTTTGTCTTAATTCTTCCTTTAAATTTCTGTCCCTACTGAATGTAGTTTCTTTAAGGTGAAATGCAATATGTAATTTTGAAGGTGAAATAAGATTGTTTCCTCTTTGTTTAAATTGAAATTAGATGTAAACATATTGTATCTCCTTTTTTCTGTAAGTAAGTTTTCGCTTGCTGTGAATTATGAAAATTAGAAAAATAAAATTAAAAAAAAAAAAGGTAGGCTCAGTGGCGCATGCACGCCTAAGCAAGCCCGGAGAAGACATGGAGGTCGGTGGCATCCCGACCGCCATGAGGAATCCCCGGAGCTAGGCAGCCTGCATTGGGATGGCTAGCCACAGCCATAAGTTCGCCCAGAGAGGAGAGCATGACAGCACAAGAGGTGAGTTGGAGCAGTTGCAACCGTCTGCGTCCGACAGTCATAACACAATGTTATCATCCATCTGAGGACCAATGACCTTTCTAGACATGGTATACTTGCAGTACAGAAAATTTTCCAAAACCTAGGGAAGAAGATTAGACACATGGCAAAGAGCTTGCCTTTTCAGAATTATTACCTGTTCATGGAAAGGGGAAAAGGCTCTTCCATATACATAACTACAATGTCTATCTCAAAACATGGTGTAAAGCAAGTGCTGTTGGTTATATTGGTGGCTAAGGCCATATGTGGAGCAGTAAAAGGTCCTTGACCGGAATAAGAATGCTAAGGGAGAAATTCAGAGCATACATTATCAGGCATTTAAACTAGAAGATGTGGGAGACAAGAGGTGGTCAATGAAATTGCCATGTCACCCCCAAGCAATACAGAAATTGGGAGAAGAAAAGAAAATCAATCAGTTGAAAATAGCAGAAAAATTGACTAGAAAGAGATCCAAGCCTAAGGAGAAGATTTGGAAAGCTATGACCACAAATGCTTGTAGTCTGGGTAGTAAAATCTCAGACCTGCAAGCCTTAATTGTGGAAGCTGATTTGGACATAGCTGCTGTTACAGAGACTTGGTTCACTGAGTCTCATGACTGAGATACAGCCATCCCTGGCTATAACTTTCTAACGAAGGTCAGAGAGAACAGAAAAGGGGGTGGAGTAGCTCTTTATGTCAACAGCTTTGTGATTCAGCCAAACCTTTCATTTCGGCCTTCGTTATTGGCCCGCCACAAGAAATTTTGTTTTCCCACGGTTTGGGCCGATTTTATTTCGTCTGGTCCCCTGAAACGATGCCTGAAACCTGCCCCAACCCGTCAGATTAAAAAAAAAAAAACCAACCCAAACCCACCCCAACCCTTCAAATTTAATAAATTGCAACCACCACCCTCCCGACCACCTAAGACTTGCCCGAACCCCCCCCCCCCCCCCCGCACTTACCGAAAGTCCCTGGTGGTCCAGCAGGGTCCTGGGAGTGATCTCCCCCTCTCAGGCCGTCGGCTGCCACTAATCAAAATGGCACCGATGGTCCTTTGCCCTTACCGTGTGACAGGGCTATCCGTGCCATTGGCCGGCCTCTGTCACATGGTAGGAGCAATGGACAGCCGGCACCATCTTAAAAAATGGGGCAGGCCATCCATTGCTCCTACCGTGTAGCAATAAATCTGTTAGAAAAGTAAACACAAATAAGAGGAATAAGAACTGACCTAGATCTCAAAGGAAGTGACTGAAAAAATAAATGCAAAAAGAACAGTATTCAAGAAGTATAAAGGATTCCAAAAAGAGGAACACAATGAAGAATATCTGGTGAAACTAAAGGAGATAAAGAAAAAAATCAAGAAAGCAAAAGGTCAGGCGGAAGAAAGGATTGCCAAAGATGTAAAGTGAGGTGACAAAACATTTTTCAGATATATCAGAAAAGGAGAAAGGTCCGAAGTGGTATAGTGAAATTGAAAGGTTACAAGCAACAATGTGTGGAGAGAGTCGAAGAAATGGCAGAAATAGTAATCAAATACTTCAGTTTGGTGTTCAGTAAAGAAGACCCTGGAGAAGGACCATTGCTGGTTGACAAGACCGTAGATGGAGGAGGAGTAGATGGAACACCGTTTAAAGATGGCGCTGGCTATCCAGTGCTCCTACCATGTGACAGGGGCTGGCCAATGGCACGGATACCCTGTCACATGGTAAGGGCAAAGGGCCATCGGTGCCATTTTTATTAGTGGCAGCCGACTGCCCGAGAGTGGGAGATCGCTCCCCGTGCCCCCACTGGACCACCAGGTAATTTTAAAATGGTTTTGGGGGGTTCGGGAGGGTGGGGGAAGCAAAGGGGTCATTTTTAAAGGGTCGGTGGGGGGGGGTTTTTTGGGCCATCGGTGCCATTTTTATTAGTGGCATCCAAAATGGCGCCGATGGTTCAAGAGCAGGAGATCGGTCCCGGGGCTTCCACTGGACCACCAGGTACTCGTAAATAGTTTTGGGGGGGGTTGGGAGGGTGGGGGAAGGTAAGGTTTAGTTTTAAAGGGTCGGGGTGGGTTTAGGGGTTGTTTTGGTGTGCCGGTTTTCCCGCCCTCCCCCCAAATAACTCCCATTAGTGGACACTAACCAATTAACAATTTTTCACGATAAATCGGGGGAATTTCTATTGTATCGCGCACTCTAACGATTTTTGACGATTTAAAAAATATCGGACAATTTTTTTAAATCGTCAAAAAATGATTCACATCCCTGTAAAAGATACATGTAGACTAAGTACTCTCTAAGCCTGGTGCCAGCAGCTTCACATCTCTGTTCTCTAGCGCTGAATAACACCTAGTGCTTTCTGTACTTTGTAAGTCTGCTTCTAACTAAAGACTTATGTGATGACAGCATTTGGTGCTTGATCCAGAGAGAAGGCCCATTGTTTGGTCAGAGGTGAAATATGTTCACAATGGAAGAGACCTATGGTTTTTTATAGCTGCACTATGACACTAGCATAGCTGTATTATTTATTGGTCCTCAATAGCATGAAGACATAGCTACAGGACTCTCGCCAAGCACTTCTACATCTATTCCACCAGACAAAGTATGGAGGTGAACACTAGCTAGCCAATACCCATCTTACATACATGCCCATGTACCCAAGAGTTATTTAACAGTATGCTCTCTGGAGAAGGCAACAGGAGCCACTTGAGAAGCTCCACAATAAGATTTTCAAGCTTAGCTCTTGCTGTCTTTCTTGGGTGCATACAATGAGCTTTCAGTTGTATGGCCTAGGTTATATGGTCTTGTATGCCAGAAATGTGCCTAGTTGGAATAGCCAATGGGACTCTAGCATGCAAGGTCATATGGGTCCCAAACCTTTAGCTTAGGGAACCCTTAAGACAAAAAGTACACAATGAAGAAACATAACCTGAAAGTGCTTTTTCAAAACCTGTGACCACATTATTATACAACAAATGTCATCAACAGATTCAAAGCATGTCAATGTCTTTGGTAATTACATTCTACAAGGACAAGATATCAAACAGCACAAGACATTGTAAGTGAAATGACCAGCACATTGAGTATAGATCTGTACATACATTTGCATTTGTTACAAATGGCAACATTACATATACAGTAATTACATCTTATTGTTTTGCACAATCACAATTACAGCAAAGAATATAGAAAGTAGAAGTGGTAACCCAATAGCTACAGTAAAGCTCTAATGTTAGAACTTATAGCAGCATAACTATGTGATGGCAAGAAAATGGCACAGACAGACCATGTTGAAAGAGGGGGACAGCCAAAGGGGGGGACAGCCGAAGGGCCATGGCAGCAAAGTTCAAGTGACGGCCCAGACAATCCATGTTGAAATAATGCACTCAGGAGGGAACAGCCTAAGGGTCATGGCAGCAGATTTCAACAAGAAGGTAGCAGGAATAAGACCAAAGAGGGCATCATGTGTTATGGTTAATGGTGATTGGGTGGATCCTTTGACACTGTGGCAGCTGACCATGCCCACGGGGGGCAGTCCCGTGAGGGACCACTGTGTCAGGTTAGACTCTGGACACACAAACACAGATTTGAATCTTTTATTAAACAGTTTGAATGACCACCAGAGGTGGCAGTAGTGAGTAGTGGTATAGAGCCTGGCTGCGCACGTCTCATACAGAACGCTGGAACAGCGGTTCCTCTGCAAGGCAGTGCTGTAGTGGAAAGATACTAAGAGTTATGAGCACACAATAAAAATAACATTCAGAGTTCCAAGGCAGAAATAGGAGAAGCTCTGAGGCAGGGAGAGCAGGCCCTCGAGGAGCAAGTACCTGATCCCTTAGAGCAGAGAGACTCAGTAGCGTTGTACTCACTTAGCAGTAACAGAGATCCCACTAGATAAGAGATCTGGCACCGAAGCAGAGAGCAGGCCCTCGAGGAGCGAGTACCTGGTTCCAGTGAAGCAGGGCTGTGGAAAGAGATGGTTTCTGTACTCAATGATGGTAACTGCAAGTTAGTTCTTCCAAGTAGAAGGGTAGAGGTTGCAGGCAGCGACACAGGGAACATGGGCCCTCGAGGAGTGAGTACCAGTTTCCTGAAAGCACCTGAAAGAAGCAAAGAGGCCCCCAAGGAGCGGGTACCCCATTAGAGACCCCGAAGGGTAGTAAGAGTTCCAGATAGCGCCGGAGTGGCAGAGTAGCTTAGGAATGGAGAGTGAATCCCATCCGTAAGAAATCCTGTTGCTAACTCAACGAGCTAGCAAATACTGTAGGCAGATATACCCGGAAGACATGACGTCAGAACAGGGGGTCGCCCCTGAGGTTCGGCCAATGTAGAGTTAAAGATGAGGGCGGCGTGCGCGCGCATGCCCTAAAGGTACCTTGGAGAATGGCGGGAGGCAGCACCAAAGCCGCTCCGGGGACGCTGGAGAGAACGGCAAGCAGACGCCACGGCGGCAATCAATCCAAGGTGAGCGGGAGGAGCTCAAAGTAGAGAGAGGTAGGCGGGGAAAAGCCATTGAAGACCAACGGACACAACATCATGGAGGTTGAGGACCAGGAGAAGACACCACAGCATGGAGACAGGAGCCCCAGGAGAAGACATAGCAGCATGGAGGCAGCAGCAAGATGAGATGTGATGAGATGAGATGAGATACCAGCATGGAGGCAGCAGCACAATAAAGCTAAGTACAACCTCACAGCGCTCAACACAACTATCCAATTAAGACGACATACCTCATCTAGACCAATCAGAAGAGCTTACAAAGACACACTGTCTGCCCCCACAGCGAAAACATCCCTGAGGAAGCGAGACTTATTGACAGCAGGACCCCATCAATGGAATGCGCTGCCTCCCGACCTCCGGCAAGAACCTTGCCCATCTGCTTTTAAAAAAAAGCTCAAAACCTGGCTATTCAGCCAAGCCTTTCAGGACACTTAACATACCCTTTCTTTCAGCCGGACTTTTCAAGCTGTCACTCCAATCTGACATTTCCTCTCTCCGTTCGTTTATTCACCAATTCCTCTACCCTTATCACTTCATAATAATCGCCTAACTGTTAACAGCCTGCTGTAGGCACACCTGCGCCCAGTCCAGAACCCTACTTTTAACAATCAATGTCTTCAAGCTCCTTATGGCTAGAGGCATATCAGTTTTCTAGCTGTACTTCAACTCCGCTCACTATCGGCCCTTGTCCTCGATTGGTTTTAAGGACGGACCCTGTCAAGTGGGCTTAATGCACTCATTTGTTATTTACTCGATGTTACAACCTAGGAAGCTCTTAGCTTTTGAGGCTGTCTTTGCCTATAAAGATTTGGTTTTCCCTTCGCCATAGCTACCAGTATCCCATGCTCCGAGTATCACCCTGAGCTAAGTTATCAGTTCATTGTTCTCTTTGTTTAACCAGTTATCAACTCAGTTGTTCTTTTTAAAGCTATCACCCCTCAACACTGTTAATTGTATCCCCTGTTCTCTGTATCCCCCCCGAGCAAATTTTCGAGTTGCATTGTAAACCGATGTGATATGTATGCTTTACAGGAAAGTCGGTATAGAAAAATAAAAAATAAATAATAAATAAATAAATAAATAATTAAGATGAAATGAGATTACACACCAGCAGCAATAGCAGGAGATGAGACATGATAAGAAGAGAACCGTGACTGAAAACTATTTCAAGGAGGCTTGAGTATGGGCAGAACATCGAGGAGGGCATTATAAGTAGGCAGCAGGACAACACAGGCAGTCAGTAGATCATCCACATCAGCAAGCTGGCACAGAAACTCTGTAGTCAGGATGGGCCGAGCAGGCTTCTTCCATCTAGCCAGCACAAGATCTCTGTAAACAGGACAGGCCCAGCAACCTTCTTCCATCTAGCCAGCACAGGAACTCTGTAGTCAGGATGGGCCCAGCAGCCTTCTTCCATCTAGCCGGCATAGGAACTCTGTACAGAGGCCTGGCCAGGCTTATTTCCATAAGCCTTGTAATATTGCGATATATGCCACCACTACTGCAGCTTCATGGCCCTTTTTCATGGCACGACTTGCCACTTGTGGGCGACATCTCTTTGTGGGGTCTATCCCGGGTCATCTCTGAGTGCAGACTACTGCAGCGTGTGGAGTCATGGGATGCTGGGGAAGGCACAGGTAGAGACTCCAGCATGCGTCATAGAATTTGTGTCAACACACTGGACATATTGTTGATGCATGTTGACACAGTTGTAAGAACCTGCGTGTCTACTGCCATCTGTTTGCGTAGGGCCTCGGTCTGTCTGTTGAAAACCCTTCTCAGGCACAATAGCTCTGCCCTTATGTGGTGGAAGTTTACCCCATGCCTCCTTTCCAGGCAATCCAGTTGTATATGCATAGAGGACTCTGTCCGTGCTAATGCTGTACTGGGTATGGTACAAGCTGCAGTGTGTGCCTCCAAAAGTGGCATGATGGAGCTGGTGGGTTGCTCCTGTTCAGTGCCTGCTGGGGATGTGGTATGCTGAAAGTTGGTTGTGCTGGCTGAACTGCCTCCCACTGCAGGTTGGGGTCTTCTATGAATCTTATATGTTCAATCTTACATGGAAAGGGCTGGATGAGCTGAGGGGTGCCAGTATCTGCAGCTGCTCAGGAGGCTGGTGCTGCTGTTCCTCCTCACTGACTTGTGTCTGGGCATCTAATTGTAAGGGGCAATGGAAAAGGGCAATGGTGCTGCACTGCTGGTCCCTGAGGCTGTGGTGATGGTCCATGGGGCTTGACAGCTGGGACTGGTGGAGTCCTGGGTGAGAGCTGTGGAAACAAAGAAGAAGACATAAGTACCAATATAAAGAAGTACCCATCAATCAATGTGAGCATCTTATGCCAAATGTGGACATCTGTAACAGCCTTGACATTTATAGTTACGGTGAACTTACTGGCTCCAGTTTGTGTGATATCTAGTAGCCGCTCATCCATCCCCACGAAGACATCTGTCCCAGCCATTTGATGAGGCACTCCTCCATCAGTGTCATGACGGTGGGACAAGGGGCTTCTCCTCCAGTTTGCCATATATATTTGTTGCAGCTAGCCACCTTGTTTTCCAGTTAGGCCTTGATGTCCTGGTACCTGTGGGCCACCTGCTCCAGACTCCTTTTCATTCCACTGCACCTGGATATGGCCCGGGCAATTGTGCACCAGACCTGGCCTTTGGATGCCCTAAATGTCTTCGCTGCGTGGTTGCCGAAGAGCATTACATAGTTTTCAAGGACCTCTGCTATTATCATGTCATTGTACTCTATGCTGAACTTCAAAGCCTTCAGACAACTGTGCCCTGCTGCTGCTGCCTGGCTTCCAGAATGGAGTGCCACTTTTGGAGAGGTGTCATCACTTTTTTCTCTCCCTCTTCCCTCCCTTCCTCCCCACCTGCATCTGCCCTGCCAACTCCCTTCTACTCTGGCCTCTCTTTCTATTCCTAGCTTTCCATCCTCCTCCCTCAGTATTCACCTGCCTATCCCCTTCCCTCTCCCATCTGCTCCTATCCCTTCCCTCCTGCCTAACTCTACTCCTGTCCCTGTCCCTTCTCCTCCTCCTAGCACTCCTGTCCTCATCCTCCCTCCTTCTGTCTTCCATCCTCCCCCTCCTCTCCTCTCTCCCCATGCCTCTCATGCTCCATTCTCTCTATTCCTCACTCCTCTATACTACCAGTCCTCCACACCACCACCACACATCACCACTCCTCCACCTCTTCCTCACCACCATGCCTAACCACGCTTCTGCCTGCTCATCACCGCACTTCACCTCCACACCTCATCACTCCTCCTCCTCCTCCTAACACAAACCCAGACAAACAGGACAAATGAATAAAAATGTTCACTCCAACAAAGAAGACAAAAGACCAATGTAAAGGGAAACAGATAAGAAACACTAAACAGGAGATACAGCACTCAGAAATCAAGAAATAACTCTACTGATGGGAGTGGGGAGACGAAACCCCATTTACAGAAGAGAATGTATGGGAGGAGCTAGGAACCCTGAAAGTAGACAATAGGGATGTGAATCGTGCTTCTAACGATTGAAAATATCGTACGATATTTTCAAAATCGTCAGAAATCGGGGGCTCCCCGAAACCAATAGGAAAACCCCACGAAATTGTTCGTGGGGTTCTCTTATCATTTTGGGGGAGAGCAGGAAAAACAGCACACCAAAACAATCCCTAAACCCACCCCGACCCTTTAAAACTGATCCCTTAGCTTTGGCCACCCTCCCAAACCCCCCCAAAACCTTTTACAAGTATCTGGTGGTTCAATGGGAGTCCTGGGAGCGATCTCCTGCTCTCGGGCCGTCGGCTGCCACTAATCAAAATGGCGCCAATGGCCCTTTGCCCTTACCATGTGACAGGGTATCCGTGCCATTGGCCAGCCCCTGTGACATGATAGGTGCACTGGATGGCACTAGATCCCTAGAAAAAGAGTGGTGCCATGTGATTGGAAAAGAATGATTGTGGTCTCAGTTCAGAAGGGTGTAGCAGAGACGAGTGGGAAACTACATGCCAGTTAGCCTCACCTGGGTGATGGGAAAATTAATGAAGATTCTTCTGAAGGAGTAGATAGTGAGCTATTTTCAATCAGGTGGGTTTCTGGACCCAAAGCAGCATGGATTCCCCAAGGGAAGGTCTTGCCAACCAAAGATGATTGATTTTTTTTTAATTGTGTGACTAGAGAGAATTGGATCATGGAAGAGTACTCAATGTGATTTACGTGATACGGCCCCACATAGTTCTTAATATGGTCCCACAAAACGTTTGATACAGTTCCGCATTGGAAGATCATGAATAAAATAAGAAGCTTGGGTGTGGGCACCAAGGTGTTGGAGTGGATTACAAACTGGTTGACTGACAGGAGACAACCTTTAATGGTAACTGGATCCTATTCTGAAGAGAGAACAGTGTTAAGTGGAGTGCCTTACGGATCAGTTTGGGGACCAGTTCTGTTCAATATCTTTGCTAGCGACATTGCAGAGGGGTTAAAAGAAAAAGGTTGTTCTTGCGGATGATACCAAGATATGCACCAGAGTGAATACACCTGGAGGAGTAGAGAGAATGAAAATGGATTTAAGAAAACTAGAAGAGTGATCGAAGATTTGGCAGCTGCAATTCAATGCCAAGAAGTCAGGCACCTGGAGTGCTATATGTGATAGGGGGTGAAAGACTATTCTTCACAGACCAGGAGATTGACCTTGAGGTGATTACGTCTGGTGATCTGAAAGCAACAAAGTAATATGACAAGGTGGTTGCTAAAGCTAGAAAGATGCTGATCTGAATAGAGAGAAAAATAACAAACAGGAAAAGGGAGGAGATAATGTCTTTGTACAAGTCCTTGGTGAGGCCTCACCTAGAATACTGTGTTCAGTTCTAGAGTCCATATCTCAAAAAGAATAGAGACAAGATGGAAACAGTCCAGAGGAAGGTGACCAAAATGGTATGGGGTCTGTTTCAGAATACTTAAGAGGGGACGATGAAGGATCTAAATATGTATACCCTGGAGGAGAATAAATATAGGGAGATATGATGCAGACCTTCAGATACCTGACAGGTATTAATGATGCACAGACTTCCAACCTTTTCTGTTGGAAAGGAAACAGTAGAACTAGGGGGTCACAATATGAAACACCAAGAGGTCTGACTCAGAACCAATATTAGGAAATATTTCTTCATGAGAGGTTGGTGGATGCCTGGAATGCCCTTCCAGAAGAGGTGCTGTAGATGAGAACAGTAAATTAATTCAAAAAGGCATTGGACAAACACTACAGATCTCTAAAGGCTTGAGTTTAGAAATGAAGAAAGGGAGTAGTGTAACATTTCTGCATGGCAGTAACCTGTATGGAGAGGCAGTTACTATCATAAGAAAATTGCTGGGCAGACCATTTAGTCTTTATCTGCTGTATTACTATGTTACTATATTATTTCCTGGTTATTTGTATTGAAAAATAAGTATTTTCTTAAAATGATTCAAATGGATTAATATTGAAATGCAAATAAAAAAAAATCACTTAAGTTATCTGGCTCTATAAAGATAAATCTGTTACTCCAATATTTTACTATGCATTTGCACTGAAATTTAAGGACCACATTTAATCCAACAGGTATAGCCTGCTTTTGCAGCTCAATTAAGTAGAATAATATTAGATCTACTATTAAATACCTCACACAGGGCTTCTCAAACCTGTCCTGGAGACCCCACAGCTAATACGAATTTCAGGATATCCACAATGAATATGTATGAGATTAATTTGCATATGCAAATGTATCTCATGGATATCCTGAAAATCTCTTTATTTATGAATTTTCAACTTACAATAAGTATCATTCAATTTACGATATTCAAAATCTTATGAATATTCTTTAGGTATACAAGATAACACAATATAAATCCAAAATAAGTTATTTAAACAGACATAATAACCTATCTTATAACCAGTTACTAAACAAAAAGGGGAGCACTGAGCAAATCAATAATATTTTAAACTGGTACTCCAAAAATTACAGGAAATTGTAGATATTACATTATAACCAACTAATACTTAGGTTTCAGTTTTACTTCCCTCACTCTGATTCCTTCGCTCCTCCAGGTACTTTTCTAGATCTAATGGATCATAGTATACATATCTGGCTCCAGCAACCCGCATGACACACTTACATGGAAACCTAATCATAATCTGTATTCCATATGTCCTGGCTTTATTAGCCAAGGAAATAAACTTTTTCCTTTTTTCCTGTGTCTCTTTCGAGACATCTGGATAAATCCAGATTTTTTGTCCCAGGTAGAGAGAGGATCTTTTCAACATAAAGGCTTTCAAGATCTTATCTCTATCACTAGAGTTTCCAAATTTAACCAAAAGAGTTCCTCTCATCTCTACCTGGGAAGAATACGATGTCTCAATAAGCTCTGTAATATTCAAGGATCTATCCACCTGTTCCTGAGAGCTAATCCTTTTTTCATTAATAAAGTACACATTTGTTATTAATGGTAACTGATCTGGTTGCCATGCTAAAATTTCCAAAAAATAGTTTTTTAATTTTTCCTTAGGGGATACCATCCTACACTTAGGAAAATTCACGCATCTTAAATTTACATATCTAACCTGGTTTTCCAAGGCTTCCACTTTTTTATTTAAAGCTATTTCACCTTTAATAATAGATGCCTGAACTTTTTCTATTGAGGATATATCCCCTTGCACTTTATTTAACACCGTCCCACAGTTTACTACTATGGGATTTAAATTTATCAATACATTTTGCATCTCCTTAATACTACTGTTTAATTTCATGATGTTATTTTGCAAGGTATTCATAGCAGTCCAGAGCGTTTCCACAGTTACTGTTTTGGGGTTTCCGGGTAGGGCCTCAGGCGTTGGAGACAGAAAAGGATCACTGATTGGTGCCTGGCCTGAGCTATTCCTCAGTGGAGGGTTTAATACCGACCCAATTGATGATATTGAGATCCTGGAGCTTTCCAGGATTTCTCTAGATCCTCTCACCTCTCTAAGGGATGGGGTTCCATCTTCCCTTCCCTGATCTTGATTCTGCAGCATTATACTTCTGGGGCTCGCCTCAATCAGACTTAGCTGTGTTAACAGAATCCGTATATCAGCTGGGCCAGGAACCTCAGCCGACATGCTGCTATTCGGGGGAGGTGGAGTAGTTGGTGCCCCGGGACTCAGACTCACTTCTCCCAATAGGGGTGGGGTTTGCTCTCTCACCACCTCTATAGCGGGATACTCCGGGGCTACTAAATCTATGGGTGGGTAGAAGTTAGTCAAGATTGTTTGTACTGGGGAGGGCATCGCTGGTATCGAGGCTTCCGGTCGCACCCTCCCCTTCTGCTTTGTATGCGGCATATCACATAAAATTTCAAAATAGTGTCCCAAACACACAAGTTGAAACTTCTACTCACTATTCCTGCAAGCCTTCAAAATGTGGAGTTTGAGCGCTCGACGGGTTTAACAACTCTTTTTCTCTTCAAAGGAGGGAGCGCCTTCCCGTCTTCGCCGGTCTAAGCCGGTCCAAGCCGCACGCCCCTTACGGAGCGCGCGGCTTAGGCAGCGCGCGCCGACGGCGGCGATGCGCCATCTGCGTACGATTTTATATGCAGATGAACTCCTCCTGCAGCGTCAAACTCCGCCCTCACTCAACCGGGAGGGAGGAGGATCAATTCTTGCGGCAAAGTCTTTGAGCAATACCTGATGTTCCGTGGAGCTTTTATTTCCAATAGGTAGGAGTTGGTGCCCCTTCACGCTCTCTCGCCTGGGCTCCCAAAGTTTAAACTGTCTGCGTACGATTTTATATGCAGACGAACTCCTCCTGCAGCGTCAAACTCCGCCCTCACTCAACCGGGAGGGAGGAGGATCAATTCTTGCGGCAAAGTCTTTGAGCAGTACCTGATGTTCCGTGGAGCTTTTATTTCCAATAGGTAGGAGTTGGTGCCCCTTCACGCTCTCTCTCCTGGGCTCCCCGATATCCTGAAAATCTAATTGGCTGTGGGGACCCTAGGATAAGTTTGGGAAGCCTTGCCTTAATATGTTGATCAAAGAGTAAGCAATTCCTAGTTTTGAATTATGAATCTAGGATCAATTCTTTATCTAGTTCTATAGTAAATGATAGCAATAAAGTTTCCCCCAGTAATGTGGTAATATCTAGGCTATAAGAGAAGGTCAGTTTGTCAATGAAACCCTACATTCTTATGGATTTATTTGCAAAAGATACAGCATGAGATAAAAGCTTGGGAAAATAGGGCTTTAAGTACTGTGAGTAATGCAGCATTTGTATTTATTGTCACAGATGTGAGCCCTTGGGCTGAGGCATGGTTGGCGCAGCCTAGCAGACGAACCCACTAGGCCTACACTGACAGCTGGTGGACTCACTCTTGCTGGGACAGGAGCTGGAGCTTCACCTGTACCAAACCCGTTCCCCGCAGGTTGAGAACTTGAGTTCCAGGAGCCGGCAGGGCTTAGGCGAAGGTCCCGTAAGGAGTGGTCAGATGAAGTGAAGATATGGGCAGTGGTCAGGACAGGGAACGAGCAGATGATATCTGGGTCCAGACCAAGGGTCAGGGCAGACAGTGATCCAGGAGTGAAGTTAGAATCCAAGGCAGAGATCAGAATTGAAGAAACAGGTCAAAGCAGCCAAGACAGGCAAATAAAAGACACTGAGGGACAAGATAGAGCAAGACAGACAAGGTGAGGTAAGACAAGACTCTAAGGACCAGGTTAAGGTAGGTGGACAGGGCAAGGCAACAGGGGCAGAAACAGGGCAAGGCAAAAGCAGGACAACAAAGCAATGCACAAAAGAAAATAGCAACATGCATTACAGACAATGCAGGAGAACCTGTTGCTGAGGAATTGAAGGAAAGTGTGACTGGGTCTTAAGTACCGAGGTGTGCTGACATCATCACCTGGTGCCATCGTATTTTCCTGCTGCAGGGCTTTTAACTAGGAAGCTGTGGTATGTGCACGCCTAAGGCTGGCACAGGTTGGAGAGAGAGAGGCATCATGGTGGCATTCCTGCCACCAACGAACTTTATGGCATCCGGGGATGAGTCATACAGTCGTAAGATTGTCTCATGACCAGCCCATCATTACTTTTATGCAGTAGCTAGATTTAGATGATAATTTGCACGAAACAATAGCACCACTAATCCATTTTTTTCATTGTTGTTTAAGGAATTTCGTTTTGGCAACCGTGCATGCGTGAGCCCCTTTTGCCTTGGCGCAGCCTCAGGGGCTGGGTCCCAAGGCCCACGCTGACAATGGGTGAGCGAGCCTTGGCACAGGCCAGGCTATGACTGCTGCGCTAGAGGTGGACCTTTGGCCTGGTGCAGGGTTGGTAATGCCCTCCGGTCGGACCCGGAGAGTGCCTGCCACCAGGTGGTGGAGCACAGGAGGAGACAGAGGCTACCTGCAGCTTCACCAATAGCAACCTGGGGTTCCCTCAGGTTGATCCCTTGGTTACCCTGGCCACCTGGTCTTATGAGGGCCTCACAGGATCTCCTAGAGCGGAAGCACAGGGGCATGCCCACCACGAACAAGGGTGCGCGGTCAATAATCAGAGCAGAAGGTCCAAAGGGCACAAGAGGCCAGAACAGAGAGTCCGAGTGTATAGTGAAGATCAAGGCCAGAGTATCAGTCCAGAATGGTCAGCCGAAGCAGGGGTCAGTACCTGTAGTCAATCTGGAAGTAGTCAGGTCAGGCAGGGGTCAAGTTCCAGGCAGCAATCAGGAGTAATCCGTAGTCAGGCAGAGGTCGGTTCCGGGCAGTGATCAAGAGTAGTCAGTGGTCAGGCAGAGGTCGGTTCCAGGCAGAGAACAAGAGTAGTCTGAGAACAGGCAGAGGTCAGATCCAGGGAGCAATCAAGAATAGTCAGGAACAAGCAAAGGTCAGTACCATGAGATCAGTCCGAAGGGTACTACCAGGGATGGAGAGACGAAGGAACAAGAAATCGCTTGCGACAAGACTGATGGCTTGCACAGTGTGAGGCAGACAACTGGAGTATAGCTGAAGGCTAAAGCCAGACAGAGGCTGAAGCTGAACACAGAAACCAGGCTGAAACTGAAGACAGGAACCAGACTGAAGGCAGGCACAAGCTGGAAACTAGAACAGCAGTGGCAAAAGCAAGGCTGGAACCTGGAGGGAACAGAACCAGGTGACCTTCATGCTGAGGCAATGCTGAGGTGTCAGAAGAAGAGCCCTTTTATAGGGCAGGCAGGAATGACATCATCAGAGGGCACCGCAGCTATTCCCACCACGGCCCCTTAAAGGAAATAATATTGTGCGCACCTAGAAGCAGCATTGGAGAAGCGGCATGGCGTCCCTTTGTCGCATGGAGTGGCAGCATCTGGCCCGTATTGGAGTGAGTAGAGCCACTCTCAGGGCCATCCCGTGAGTGGTTAGCCTAACATTTAGTAGTTCATAATGATATATATTCTTGTGGATAATATAATATATAGATATTTTAGTATCTTATAATTGAAACATGAATCACACTATATGTACATGCAATTTCTCATCACTTATTTTGAATTCAGTGGTATGTTTTTAATTAAATTGATATTCTGCGCATAGTATTTGCATCTGTTTTTCATAAATGCTAATGGAAAACATAAATTGCTTGTCATATGTATGCAGGAAAAAAAGCATACACATTAGTTCAGCAGTTCCCCCGACCCTTAGAGCTACTGAAGTTCAAAAAAAAGCAGTATCAGAAAATAGCGCAATACTTTCCATCTCAAATCCCCATTGGATCCCACCACAATCTCAAATATTTCAACAAGGATATTCAGTGTGCTCCATCATTTTCAGAATAAGCACTTCTTAAAATGCTTCTGATTAAACCCATGCAATGCCTATGCAACCCAATACTGTCCACATTTTACTGGGCAAATACTTAAACATGTGTCCCTCTTGTTTTGTGGTGGAAACATCTGTGCATATGCATAGCAGTATTTATTTACTTTATATAATTTTGTGTTTGTTTGTTTGTTTTTAGATTTAGCTCATGACATTCATTGGTAGTTCAAGGTGAGCTACACATCAGGTACAGTATTTACTTGTCCCCAAAGGGCTTACAATCTAAGGGGATCATTTACTAAGCTGCGGTAGGCATTTACCATGTGGTAAATGCCTTAACACAGCAGTAACATAAGGTATTTTAAATACCTTAGCAGGTTTGCTAATGAGCTGTTTTGCATGCAAATGTTTTCCAAATGCATGCAAAGCAGCTCATTGCAAGGTCATTTTATGTAAATAACATAACACGGCTTGCCTGAAAAATCACAAGCCATGTTATTTTCTAGAAAATTAGCTACATCTCTGCAGTTTTACCTAGCTTGCCCCAGGACGACTTGGACGCTAGCATGCATCTCAGTGCTCCTAAGGCAATAAGCTTGATTGGGATGAGGCGACCCACGCCCCCCCCCCCCCCCCCCAGTAAGGTCAAAACCATGGGGATCTCTGGAGACCCTCCTACCCCCACCCCCACCGCTCCTGGATGAATTAAAAGAAAACATTTTACCATATTTCTGTCCTGGAGCACAAAATCTTTTTTTAGTCTAACTCCCTCCCCCCTCCCCCACCCCGCGCTTGCCCACCTCCCTCAACCCTGGTGCTTTTCTATAAATCCATGTGGACCAGTGAGGACCCAAAGCACCCTATAGGTCTTCAGGATGGATGCTACAATGATTCAAAATAGTGCTGGCCACCCAAGGTCAAACCTTTGCCCCCATAATGTGAGGAGATTGGTAAAAAAAAAAAAATGTTGAAATTACTGTCAGGAGAGTTGGGGATGGTGGTTTTACCTCAGCCTGATCGGGACCTTTAAGAAGAATTCAGCTCCAAAGCCATAGGTTGCTATCATGCAATTCTTTAGGGCTTTGCTAAGCCACTGTATTTTACCAGCAAGGAAACTACAATGGCTTAGTAAAGGACCCCTTGGGTTTTTTACCTGAGGCAATGGAGGGTGAAGAGATTTGCCAGTGATCACAAAGATCATTAACAGAATTTGAACCATGATCGCCCTTGTTCTCAGTTTACCATTCTACCCTGTTTTCTTATGCACCTTAGTACCAAAGCACTTCTAAATGAGATACAATATCAAGATCAAGAATAAAATACAATAATTTTCCAAAATATTTGAAACAAACAAAAAATTCAAAATAATATCCACACAACAATAATCTTAGACAATATAATTGTTGAGGATAAGCCACAGGCATCGCTATGGAGTGGCACATGCCACCCAAAAAAATGGCGTGTGTGTGTGTGTGTGTGTGTAAGCACCATCTCCTCTCTCTCCCTCCCCTCCTTCACTTATTCAGTACAAATTCAGGACATCTGAAAATCAAAGGCTCCCAGGTTTGGAGAAAAGGGAATTTTAATCCTTATTTGTTTTAATTATTGCTTGGTGTTTGATGTATCTGCTGTTTTGAAATATTTTGTTGGTGTTTGGGAATTTTTGGGATATCCTATTCATCAACTGTTTTGGGTGGTGGGTGTTTGGTGCTTCTGTAAAGCATCTATTCTTTTCTATTGTGGATTTAGTCCATCAGCTGAAACTTCATATCCTATGTAATTGAGTGACTTCCTACACTACTGACCTTTAGAGAAGGATAATTTAACGTCAGCTTCTTGTAGCTGGGTAAAATCATGTTGAATCTCTGCTGGGTGGCCCTGGAAATTGATACTCTTAATGAGGATATCATTCATGTACACTAGGATACCTCTAAATCAGGTAATTCTTTGTGCAGAAAAATGTTAAAATCAGCAGAAGATACCCAAAAGGAATTCTTCTGCACATTCATTGTTTCTTCCCAAAGGAAAATGCCAATTTATACTGATCTTTGGGATCTACATGAACAGTCCAGAACTTTGAGGCTAGATCGAGGCTGATGAAATATTTGGCACCTTTACTTTTTGTTAGGTTTTGACCCAGATGTGCTACTGGCCACCTAGACAAAGATACCTGTTTGTTTAGTTTTCTATAATTTATAGCAAGTTTCCAAGTACCATTCGTTTTAAGGACAGGCCTTATGGGACTGCTAAAGGTACTGTTACATTTCTTAATAATTCTTCTCCCTTCTAGAATATTTACAATTTCTTGCACTGATTCGTAAGAAACCAATAGTATTTGGTACTGACATACAAAGACTGTCTTGCTATTAGGTGCTGTGGGAATTGAAGTGATATGTAAATAGGTCCAGCCATAGTCCTAAGCATCAATAGCAAAGAGGTCTTTCTATGCTGGTATAACAGATCTTTCAGCTGAGCTCTTTCAGCGTCATTTGTGCAAACATCTTTTTCCATAAGCTGATTATTCACCATTTCCTCAAACCCCAGGAAAGAGTTGATTTGGGGGTATCTCCACCCGCTCTTCTATCTCTTCCGAGGCAGAGTGAGCCTGTAGAAGGAATTAGGGTTTCATTACCTCTCCCCCACTGCTTCCTTTTACCAGCAGTCCCTCCCAGCTAGAGAAATACCTGTATAGACTGTATGAGAACATTTATTTATTTAGGAGTTATCACAATAACCCTAGTACAGGGACAACACTTCTCATTAGGGAAAACCAAAAGCAATAAAACAGTTTCAAAAGCATGCTTGGCATCCAGTGCTTATCAGGTTAAAGAATTAACTTTAACATCCCATCACATCACCCTGGCCTTGATTTGCATAAGTGGTGCTAAATATCCTAACTTGATAACCGACTATGATTAGCCAGGAATGTAGCCCCCAGTTTCTCACCAATATATAAGACTCCCAGCAACGTAGGCTCTCGGGGGGGAGGTGGCCCCCTGAGTACGGCTCTGGCAGTATCAGCTCTTCTTGTCACTGCAGCACTGAGCTAAAGAAGGCAAACTGTTATCACTGAAAAGCAAAAAGGGTCGTTCAGTCTTAGCTCACGGATAACTGTAGTTTGTAGGGCTGGCTCTGCTGTGCCCTTCATTTCCACAAGTTTCTTTCAGCCCAGGTGCAGGGGGCTAGGCAGCACTGCGATCGGTTGTATCTTCCTTTTTGTGATGGGCTGCTGACTAATGATACCCACAGTGACCACTCTGATGATGACTTTTTGATGAGTCTGATGGTTCTTCTGATGCTTGGATGATGATTCTTCTCAGTGCTTGGCTCCCTGCTACTTTTAAGCCTTTAGCTATGCATTATTCAGTGTCTTCTTGCATAATAATGAGGAGACACAATTCAGGGTGTGATAGGCTCTCTGTTTTCACCCTTTTCGAGTTCTTTATTTCTCTTGGTTCAACCTAGGGGCATCTTGAAGCTTACCAGTTGTTAGCAAGTGACAGGTAACTGCAATTCTTCCTTCGTGGATTGGCATTTTAGAGTTAATTTCATACATTAAGAAGATGGAACTTTTTGGAGAGTGTGGAGGCCTCTATGCACAGAATACATGCTACCAGCCAACCTATGGATAGTGGGAAAACATTGGTAGATAATCTTTAAGCAAGTTTCATCAGTAACTTTCATGGAGTTTGCCCAATTAGGTATTAGCCCTCAAAAACTGACTACATTGACCTCTCATGTGTAGGTTCTTAGCACTGATGACAGCACACCCATACAGCTATTACAGCCTGGATTACAGCATGTGCTCTGGGTCTAGGCCTATATCACAAAGGTAAGGACAGATAAGAATAACAAGAAAATAGGAGAGATTTCCCAGCATAGGAGATTATAACAGATTTGCTGCAAGGATAACCAGTATGACTCCATCATAACATTAACATTGAGAACTTTGTAACATGCTGCAAAGTCTATGCACGGGTCTAAAAGCCAAGCTAATTACACTAACCACTGATCTGTTGGCAAATCACAGGGCAGTACGATCCCTTTAAGGGCAAAAAGATTTGTATAGAGAAGGATGTGCAGCTCTCTACTGGTATCAGCAATAAGCGCAGTGACAGAAATAATGTCTGGGAATTTCATCCATCTAAGTAGACATGGTCTCCCACACAGTTTCCATGTCATTGGTTTATATAAAAATTGAGATCATGGGTTTTCACTTGTAGCTCAAGGTGACTTACAATCAGATACTGTAGGTATACGGTACACTTTAAAAGACACACAGTAGCACACAAACACAAAGGTATAGTAGTTAAACAACCTAGACAAAGGCTTTAAAAACCTTATGCATACTGTATTAATTTTGTCAAGTTAATGTTATCCACCTGTGTCAATCTTAACATGCATTGGGCAGCTCTAAAGAAAGAGATATAATCCAAAACATAACACACACATGCTGGTGGGAAGCAGTCTTTAAAAAACAAACAAACCCAATATAATGACCCACTATATCAGTAGCCTACTTTGTATAGCAAACAGATGATTCTTCACATGGCTTTGTATACCATACATTTCTTGCAGGGCTACTTGCTCTCCTTACTTCCACAAGCATTCCATGTGCTTCCTGGAACTAACAAAACTGTACAATGAAAGCAGACTTCTTTCTGCATGTATTGCTAACACCCCCTCCCCCTGATGTCTCCTGTACTTATTACTCAGCAGCAGTAGAGTCATGGCCAAAGTAGTCAGTAGAAGTAATGGGAAAATAATGCTGTCCCCAGCCAGGCACAATCCACATACCATACACTACACTATAGTGTTCGCATTGGCATCCTTATTTTCTGATCCAGCCTTCTCAATCTAGGTATTCTGAATTTGTAGGGCTGCATTTCAAAGTTTTGTAGCCTTCTCTGACATTTAGAGGTTGAAAATTCAAAAGCCATTTAGATGGATAACTGAAACATTATCTGTCTAAATGGCTAGCCATGGATATTCAGCACCATATGTGCCTAAATTTTAGGCGCACATCTTGATGTGCGCCTAGAATTTAGACACAAAAGTCAGAGGTATTGTGGGGGGAGGGCGGGAGGCATTTCGGAGTTAGCTGCTTAACCAATGCAGCTAAATCTGGTCTGCCCATAGGGCTATCCTAAAGTTAGCCAGTTTGATGATCAGCTAATTTTAAGATAGCTGGTGATATTCAGTGGTGCAACCGGCTAACTTAACTAGCCACTCCATGGCTTAACATCAACCTCTTTTTTTCCTCCCTCAGTGAAACTTTGTTGTCCTTTTAGATGCTGTACCAGATACTTGTATCTGGCCTCCTTTTCTTACAGAATGAAATTACTGAAGATCAGCTTGTAGAAGCATCAATATTGTGTGCCTTCCCCCTTCCAGTGGCCCCTTTCACCATCCTGTCTTCCCTTGCTTACTGGTTCCTACAAGTCTCCATGCACACAAGGGAAGGGAGTAATATTGTTTTTGAGTATAATAAAAAAAAAAGTATAGTACATGCACAGTCCATAATATAGGAAAAGGCCTTTGGGTAGCACCACCGCAACAAAATTGATTTTATTGTTGTACCACAAGTGATGAAATGAAAATTCATACTGCATGTTGTGTGCATGTTTAGTGGGTACACTGAGGGGTTTCCTGTAGCAGAAAAATGATGCCATGAATGTGTAAAGAAACTGTTAACTGATGTCTTACCATGCTTTGGAAGCCTAGAGACAGTTCAAAGTGATGGGGTACACATTTTACAGGAAAGGTGAAGCAAGAACTGTGAAAGGTGATGGGGTAAAAACTTCATTGAATATTTAATTAAGTTCTGAAGAATACATTGACCAAAAATACATATAAGACTTCTTTAAAATGGCCCTCTGCTCTCTCACTAGCTCTCATTAGTATGAGGAATATGCCTTACTTCCCTGCCCAGTCTCCCAGTTGACATGGACTTGGCTCAAGGTGAACTCAACTAATTAGGCCTTTTGTTTCACAACTAAACCAATGCTTCAGAGTCCTTCTAACCAAGTTCATTCTGACATCCCACCTGTTAACTTTGTTTATTATAAAATGCTCCAGAAAAGAAAACCTGTTTACAGCCTAAATGGAAAGACCCTTACAAGTGTTCTTGGTTATTCACTCAGTCTTAAAGTTGAAGGGATTATTGGGTGCTCACCAGCCACTGAAAAAAAGTCTTATGAGCCAGAACCACATATCTTAGTGGTCCAAGCAGAGACAATTTCCTGTCATTCTAATGGGGTCTCTCCCTTGGATCCTGCAGCTTTTGCCAATGCCATGAGGCATACCTAGCCCTGCAGGACTTCCATGAAGCCAGTGCATCTTCTAGTCCTCACGTGAAACCTGACACAGCTAGGTGTCCCTGGAGTCAGGTGCAGCTACTTCATCTGAGCTTCAGGAAGCTGAGGTGTAATCTGGCTTTGAATCATCATTCAATTATTAGTTTGAAGTATTTCCCTGATCATGTGGATTCCCCTGACAGTGACTAGGTCCTCCCATTGGGTTCCTAGAGGGATCCTTGGGTCTGCTTTTTGCTATCTCACTTTGCTGTAAGATCAAGGTTCTTGGTAATGATGTTTTTGGTGTTCCTGGTCCTGTGCTTCCTGCCTGCTGAATTTCCTGGCTTATATCTGTACAGTCGTCAAGTTGTTTCAGTCCTATCAGTCTGGTCTCAACCACTCCCAATACTGGCTGTGCACCAATAAGCCTGTTACTGTGACTGATTTTGTCAACATGTTCATAGCACTCCCCATGAATCTGACACTGCCAGAGTGGGGATATTTTTGCAGCCCACTAGCTGTTTGCCAAGTGAAGAAACCTATCTGGAAAGTTCCAATTACTCCTAAGATTTTATCTGATATCCTCAACTAGCTGAGTGGTATTTCAATATTTGGCTAATAATTCCACATCGCCTTCTTCCACTACTAATGCCTCCGATGATTATCCACTGTGCCATAATATTCTATATGCCTTTTCTGATGGAAATGGTTTGCTCCCTGTGGCTTGCGAAAAAAAATTCTACCTGCCTGATGTGGTTTCATCAGAACCCTGTTTTTGGCCCTTAAATAAATTGGTTCTCTTTGACTCCTATTGACATTTACCAAAAGAGAATGCACTCAGGAGGTCTTAAGAAGATTTATCTGTTTTTGCCAAACTCCACTGTTACATCTGAGAACTGTACCCTATCAGCCAACATTTCGTTGCAATCTCTATCCATGTTCCTCAGCCTCTGGACTCGCATGGTTGACTCTTATGTCAGAATGGACAATGATACCCAAGAAAAGAAACAGACTGGGCGACGATAGTTAACCCACTACCCTTGTGGATATAGAGGTCATATAACCCTTTGGCAGTGCCAGGGTTTGTATTTCATCACCAGGAGCTGTGCTTTAAAGAAACTATTTTCTACCATGACAACTTGTTCACTTTAGGCCATATGTTGCTCCACTTCTCTGTTCATGATCAGCTCACCAGTAATCCCTCTTCCCACCATCACGATATCCATCCTCATTGCAGAGCGAAAAAGAGTTACCATTCTCCCAGAGACAGAGTGGCTGGAATAAATGTGTTCATTTCCTTTTCCCAAGTTTAGGGGTAGCTGAACTTGAGACATTTGTCCTCAATTTTTTCTTCCATTGTTGAGATGTAGCAAATCAAATTAGTACAGCCATAAATGCCCCTCAGCAACAAGTTTTCTCCCTTTCTGGAATTGTCCTCAATAATCATATAGCCTTGGACATGTTGCTAGCCAAAGATGGTGGTATTTTTCAAGTGATACTACCTGCTGCACTTATATTGATAAACAAGGGGACATTCAAAAATCTGTCCTTGCACTCATAGATTTAGCTTATCAGGCCCATGAACTGAGTGTGGGTGGTTTTCAGATCGATGGAAACAGGGATTTCATGGGAAGTGGAGGATTGGGAATGAAATTTGCTTACTTCATACTTTTGACTGTTGTTGGATTGGTTATGATATTATCGATCTGTTCTCCTGTACAACAAGTTAACATCTTTCTGCAGGAAGAACACATACTCGCTATCTTCCACTCCCATCATGGTGGTTGACAACTTCCCACTGCCTCTGCCACTTCTGGAATTTCCTGAGACATCTTTGTTGTTGAGTTATCACAGAACTGAGTGGTTACCTGAAGCACACCCGCTGCAATGAATACAGGGAGAATTTTCCCAGTAGTATAGTTTAGGCTTATGATGACAGAAATCATAAAAAGAAAGGGAACTGTGATGAATTTCTGGATTTCAGTCTTGAAATTCTTAATTAGATTATGGTAACTGCATCATAATGTTTGAGACTGTGCTTTTTAATCCTAGTTAGAAACAGCTTAAGGCAGAAGATCTTAAAATGACATAGCTACAGAATGGTAGGAATTATGTATTAATATAAAAGCCTAACCATCAGGCCTATCCAGTACCGAGCGGTAGGAAGAGCTGCGTTAGTGCCTACGGCACCCGCGGTTACCGCCCGCACAGTGCAGCTCACCTACCGCTCGATCCTGAAGCCTAATTATATGTAAATGTAAGCCGCGTCCGAAAAGCCTTAGGCCCGCGCAACCCAGGATACTGGATAGAGCGCCTATACAGGATCCTGGGTGCGCGGGCCTAAGGCTTCACGCCACGCTGGTATCTGTCATTTCAAATGTCATTTCAAATGACAGATAACAGGAAGCAACGGCGGCGACAGCGCAGAAACAACGGCGAAACGACTTGTCAGTGTCCCCCCTCCTCTCGGAGCAGGGCGCGAAAAGCCGCCTTGCTCCGGGAGGAGGAGGGACACTGACAGCGGCGAAGCAACGGCGAAGACAGCGGCGAAACGACTTTTCAGTGTCCCCCCTCCTCTCGGAGCAGGGCGGAAAAGCCGCCTTGCTCCGGGAGGAGGGGGGACACTAGCAACGGTGAAGCTTTCCCCCAGCCCGGACGCCGGCAAAAAACTTACTTTTTTGCAGCCAGCCATGAGCAGGAACACGATCTGGCCTGCCTTAGCTCCTCCCGACAAGATGGCCGCCTGCACGGGGAAAGCGTGCAAATGGCCGCTCAAGACGTGACTATTTTGCTCCAAAAGCTACACCTCCTATGGTGGTGCTATTGGGTGCGAAACCAGCAGCGATCGCACCGAGACGGTGTGATCGCTGCCGGCTAGCGCAGGCCCGCCCCCCGTTTCAGCCCCCCACCCCTCATCTTCTAAAGTATCGCAGGCCTGCAATACTTTAGAAAATGAGGCCCTCAGTTAGCAAGGATTGGATTGCCTCCGGTCTAAGCTGCTCTGCCACTTCCAGCTGCCGCAGGAAGCTCTCTCTGCTCTTCAAGGTATTTTCTCACTAACCTGGGTACCCGCTCCTCGGGGGCCCTTCTGCTCTATTTCAGGTGCCTATCTTGGGATACCGGGTACTCGCTCCTCGAGGGCCTGCTCTCCCTAATCTGGTGCCTGCCACTGAACAACTTCTGCCTGCCAGGACCTTCAACAATACAGCTTCTGCTTCAGTGAGTACTAAACCTTTCAGTCTGTCTCACCTTCAGCTTCAGCGCTCTCTGTCTACATCTGGGACCTGTCCCTGCTACGCAGCGCTGCCTATCACCTACTCGATTGTGAGACTGGTCTCCTGCTGAGGACCCCTGGACTACTTCTGCTGGGTTACCTTCACTGCTGCCCGCTCCCCGGGCAATACCATCGAGCTGTACAATAAATACAACTTCTTTGTGTCTGCGTGTATAGAGTCTAGCCTAGTACTGCGGTTCCTCATGAGGCTCCTTCCCATGGGAGTGGCCATCACCGCAGTACCCAAGAATCCACTCCAAAACCTCATAACCATAACAGCAATGTGGACAAAAACTGGTTATTTTTAATATTTAGACATTTAGACATTTTATATACCATCATTCCATATCAAGATCACAACGTTTTACAAAAATAAAATTCATAATTTTAAAATGAAAATTAACATAAAATGAATGAAATGAAATAATGCAATATGAATTAAACCAGATACTGAAAAAATAAAATACAAATTATACCGCATACTGTAAGATCAATGATACAAAGTAATATAACAACTAATATCTTATACTCAGTACATTGTAAGTCATGTTTTATTATGTTTGTCCTACATGCTTCCAGACCAAAGATTTCTCATCATTTTTACTATTGACTTTCTCTCACTCTCTCATTACATTTTTATTCTTCATGCTACCAATTAAAATCTTTCATTACTCTTGAGATTGTAGGTTTCTTATACTCTCTTGATTTTAGGTAAGATTACATGCATTTTTTACTCACTTTTAAATCTCTTTCTATTTGGTATCAAGAATATCATCTAAGGTAGTGAATTCCAAAGCTTTGGACCCACTATAGAAAACACTCAATCTCTTATTTGGGTTAAATGTGCACTCTGTATTGTTGGGACAATCAGTAGACCTTTATTTTGAGGTCTTAGTACTTGTTGAGATATATATCGTTGTATTGTCACTCCAATCAGACCAGTATCACTTGAATGAATCATTTTGAATTTTAACGTTAATACTTTGTAATAGATTCATGATTGTACTTGTAGCCAGTGCAGTGATATCAGTGAGTAGGGATGTGAATCATTTTTCTGACGATTGAATATATCAGACGATATTTTCAAACTATTCAAAATTCAGGGGACCCCGAACCCGATAGCTGTCCATTGCTCCTACCATGTGACAGGGGCCGGCCAATGGCACCAATAGCCCCTGTCACATGATAAGGGCAAACGGCCATCGGTGCTATTTTGCTTACTGGCAGCTGATAGCCCGAGAGTGGGAGATCGCTCCCAGGACCCCACTGGACTATCAGGTACTTTAGGAAAGTTTTGGGGGGATCGAGAGGGTGGGGGGATTCTAAATAATTAGATTTAAAGGGTCTGGTGGGTTGTTTTGGTGTTTTTTTGGCTCGGGACAGCCGAAAAAAAAGCTGTCAGAATCGCGGGAAACGAAGATTTCCAGAGGTTCTTCGAACATGATACCAGAAACGATTCACATCTCTATTTAGCACAGGTATCACAGTCCTCAACTAGGCTGAGATCCAAACAGCAAACAACACTGAAGCACCAAAACTCCCATGCTGCTCCATAATATGCATGAGAGGCAGGCCTATTAACAGTATGACCCTATGGTGGCAAACCAGAGGAAAAGCAGGTAAGTAGAAGGGTAGCACAAAGGCCCCTAAGGTGGTACATCTGGGATATGTCAGGTAGGCAGAGTAGTGGAAAGACCCCTAAGATGATATATAAAGGACATGTCAGGTAGGCAAAGTGATAGCAGCAAGATCCCTAAACTGGTACATAAGGGGCTCTGCAGGTAGGTATGTGGCAGTAAACCCCCAAAAGTGGTACATAAAGGGCATGTCAACTAGGCAGAACAATAGGAGCAAGACCCTTAAGGTGGTATATAAATGGCATGGCAGGTAGGCGGAGCAATAGCAGAAAGACTCCTAAGGTGGTACCTTTGGGGCATAGTAGGTAGGCAGAGTGATTGTGGGAAGACCCATAAAATGGTATATTGGGAGCCTGGCAGGTAGGCAGAGTGGTGGCAGCAAGAAACTGAAGGTGGCATATCTGAGGCAAGGTAGATAGGCAGAGTGACAGTAATGTCTTCAAGGTACTTTTAGTCAACTTGCCACTAACATGGAAAATCTGGAACCCAAGTAAAGGCAGATTGATTTTAATAAAGACAAGCTTTTCCATTAACCCTGACTTAAGCCTTGAGTGATGAGGGCTGAAGATGTCCCCTACATTGAGAAGACATGTTCATTGGGCACACTGGTTTATGGGCAGGAAAGATAATGCTGAACCTTTATGGCTAGGTCAGGCCAGACTCTGGACTTGTGTGCCAAATTTGCCAGTGCATCTGTGTCCATAACCTTGCTGGGATCTGTGAGATAACATGTCTCTATAGTAGGTTTCTGCTTTGGACTCGTGGCTGTAATCAGTTTGGAGAAAGTCTTCTACTTTAAAACCTCTTTCTCTGGCTTTTATTTGGAGTGACAGAAGGGGTTCCCAGGCTAGCCTGCACCCCTCCCCTGATGCTAATGTTAGCGAGTCCTGCTTCTGTAGGTGATGATTCATTTCAGTGTTTCTCAGTGGATACATTGAGCAAAATGTGGATCCTACTCCACATTTAATTGCCTCCAGATTAAGGATTTCTTCCATGATCCCTTCTCCACATTCATGGAAGCTAATAATGGCACTGGATTTGAGGTAGAGGATGAAGCTTGCCAAACATGCCAAGGGCTTTGCTCACACTCATTAGGCTCAAAAGGCCTGTGCCAGGTGCAGCAAAATTCTGGCAGGGCAGCAGGTTGGCTGAAGATTTGCTGCCTTTTGGATGTGCTAAATTTCACTCAGCAGAGAACATCACTCTGTTTCCTGATCTAGTCCTACTCCTCCAGGCAGTATGCAGGAAATAGGAGAGGAAAGGGGGATCATTTTGGGGAGATTAGGAGAGGCTGAGTAGAGATAATTGGAGGTAGGAAGAGAGGCTGTAGGATGAGGGGGGGATCAACTAGGGAGTGTATGTCTGTGAGTGAGAGACAGGAGAACAAGGGTAGAGGGAGGTTTTGGAGTATGTGAGAGAAAAAGATTGGTGTCACGTGTGTTGTGTATTAGAGATGTGCTTCGGGTAAAAATTTCGTGTTTGGCTTTGTTTTGGGGCCCCCTGCAGGAATTTTATTTTTCCCGTAGTTTAGGTTTTTTTTTCGGGGGCCTCGTTTTTCGATTCTCTCGAACCATTCTGAATTAGGCAATTTCGTTGACATTGCCTAATTCATGAAAAATGATTCACATCCCTAATATGTATGTCATATTGGGTGGGATGTTCCCCTTCTTCCCCTTCCCTCCCAGTGCAATTCAGATTGTCCCATCAGGGAGTTCATCCTCGTTAAATCCTCTGTCGGTGAGTTTTGAGAAGTTGCCTGATCAATTTTGTATGAATCTTCAACGTGAATCCAGAAATGACTCTACTCAAATCTGATTTGAGTAGATTCATTTGATTAGATTTGAGTAGAGTCATTTCCGGACTCACGTTGAAGACTCATACAAAATTGATCAGGCAACTTCTCAACACTCAACGACAGAGGATTTAACGAGGATGAACTCCTTGATGAAAGGTCCCTGGACGGACTTGAAACGTGGCTGCGTCGGTCATTGATTTACAACATCAGATAAGTCGGGATGTTGATTGAGCTTGTGTTCAAGCCTTGTTTACATTCATAATGCCTGAGAGGTCGACATAGCTTGTTCAAGCACTATAAACTTATTTAGGCAGTTCACAGATTACCGGGACAGTTATACTAATTGTTTCAGTTTCTTATGATGTGAAATTCACAGTTTTCAACAAAAATTCTTTATGAAAAAAAATGAAGGATCTCAACAGTTGGTGTTTCTACACTATACTTTTAAAAAAATAGGGATGGAGGAGGTCCGTTTATGATTATAATATAACTGTATCACCCTTTGGGGGTTCATGATATAAAATATATGAAACGTTCCTCTTCTCATCAAAAAAATTGTCTCTGTGATTTAAAAAAATATTTTCTCTGAATGCTAGTTTAAATGCTTTACCCTGGATTAGGGCATATCAATATTATATAAATAGTGGTAAAAAAAATTTTCAAGAGGGTTTCGTGTGTGTTTATTGAAATTTTAATATTTCTCAGTCATGGCCTTGCTGCCCTATCTTAAAGTCTCTTAGTTGTGTCTTAACTAGACTGTAAATTGTCTATTTTGTGTCTGTGTACAGCACTGCAGTCATCTGACATGAGCTCTACAAATGTTAATGGTAATAATAATAATAATAACAATAACAATAAAGGCATGATTTCATTGTATTCTCAAAACAGATTCACTGATGAAAACTGATATTCATTCCAGCAGCATTACATACACTGGCCCTCCAAGGCCTTACTTTTTATTTGACTATTTGAGCCTTGATTTTGCAACAAAAATGTCAAGTTGAAAGTGCAAAACCAAATGAAGACCAGAACCACATTACATGATTTTTTTAAAAAACTAACTCTTTAAGACAAGAAAATGAGTCAGTATATTGAAACAGATGTCTATCTCAACAAATATTTAAAAAAAATCACTTGATGTCCTTTTAACTGTCTTTTTAAAACTATCTTGCATTTCTGTGGTAAAAATGTGATGATGTGGCAGTGACTGTGGAAACTGATCTTTATTATTGCATGTGCAAGAATAGGAAATCATCCAAATTCCCATAAATCTTTACCACATAAGTCATAAATGGTAACAGTACTTAACCCTGGCAACCAGAACAACTATTCTCTGCTCCAAACTCCTCCACATACAAAGTTCCAAAAAATACAGGCATGTGTTGGTGAAAACTGAAGAGAGACACCATTTATTTTAACAATAAACATAACACACCTATGTGTATACCTAAGCTATTTAACAAAAATACATCTCATTTTTGTGAACAATAAGATTAATCTGGCCAGACTCAAAAGCCTCTTTAGGCACTGCCATATTCCCCGAGGTTTGTCCACCTACAGTCAATCTGCAGTATTGAAACCCTGCCTCTAATCTTCACAGGTCGCTCCATTACACCAGGCGACCTTCCCCTCCAAGGTAGCAGCCCATTATCTGAGCAGTCACCAGTAAGGTGCTCCCTTAGCTTGAATACCCTACTCTTCTCCTGGCTGTGACATTTGCATCCCTCAACTCTATAATGACTTCTACTTTCAATCCAAGAGAGAGGGTGGGAAGGTTGTTGGGGACAGCTATAGAAGAGTAAGCCTTGCCCTCCCCATATATAGTGGTTACAGCCACCATCCACGGTGCTTGGGGTTTCCAATCAAGATCAGGATTTACTCTACCATGAATGGCAGACAGAGCTCGAGAAGACACCAATGGAAAATACCAAGGCCGGCACCATGTTACATGCATGGTGCTTCCCCTTAGATAGGCACCTTCATTTTCAGTTTTTATTTGAGTTTTCCTGGAAATGTATCCGTGTTTATTACAACAAGCAAAGAATAGGAGAAAAATCAGTGAAAAAAAAAAAGACTCATTTTTATCCCACTGATTTCTTCTGTTTTTTGCTCCTTATAATAAACACTGACAAACTGCTAGGATAAAAAAAATAAAAACTAAAAATGAAGGTCCTAACCAATATGTAAATATTATATGAATGTTACAGTTTTTTCATGTGCATATTATTTACTGAAGTAAGATTAAGCGCATTTCATTATCTTCTTACCCTATCCACTTGCTTTTATAACAGTAACAAAAGTATATATTTCAAAAGGTCATGCAAAGAAAGTTTAATCCTCTTTAGCAAGTAGACTTTAGAAAAATTACACCCAAATCAACCCAGGCATAAAGGACTTCTAATGTACCAAAAACATTTTTCACTCTCTGTCAGTGACTAAAAAGCTTTGAAAAGTAAAGTTCATATCACATGTCTTTACATCTAAACATGCATCAGTAGGAGTGACCCTGGCCAGAGTTAGTGAGGATATCCCTCATCTTTAAAATAAAAATAGTTGTGTACAAAAAATGAATGCAAATTTATTTTAGAAAAAACATGCATTTTTAAAAAAATCAAAATATAATGTATAATACACTTTGACCCTGGAGTATCAGATTGAATGGGTTCTATACTATAAAAATGATGCAAAACTCATATATAAAACTACATATTGGAGCAGAACTATTCTGTATTCCGATTCTAAATCCCAAAATGTTATTGGGCCATTCTTTATCCACAAAACAAGTCTGCTAACATAAGACTCCAGTAGGCAATAAGGAAGATATGCATGATTCTTGCCTGCAGCATTTATTTTCTTTGCAGTGGTGATATGTTCCATGTCCTGTAAATACATGTAAAGTATGTCTTTGACACCAAATAAGCAGAAATTGTAATGATCTGGAAATATTATGATTGCCACTGTGACTAGTATCACTCTTTATTCATTTATTTATCTAAACTTGATATCTGCTTTACAGACATACTGTCAAGTCAGACATAATAAACTATGTAAACTCTCGCCCCTTCTCTCGTCCTAGCTGCTCCCCTCCCCTCACCCTGGTTTTTTGTATTTTCTTCCTTCAGTTATTTTGTAAACCGGCATGATGTACCCACGGATGTCAGTATATAAAAGCTAATAAATAAATAAATAATTAAATAAATGTATAACACACAAAAAACACAGGCAAGCATATTATAAAACAGAAACAATTCCTTTCCCCCCAAATTCCAATAAATTCAATCATAAAACAAAAACAATAAAACGCTAGCTAAAACCTATATAACAAAATGCAATAGCACATTGATTAAGCGCCTGCTATTTTGCATCCATTGGTGATTTCAACAAGTGAATTTCTGATTATTCAAGCACATAGGAAACCAAGCAGAAATGTTCCTGTGAGCAGGTTCTTCCTCTGCTTAATTCTTGCAGTCTGTAACAGAAAACAGACTGGAATTTGGACAAAAGACTGATGAAATTTATAGTGCACACAATGGACTTTAATATTTTCTAAGTAGTTTAATATTCTCTTAAAATTCAAAACATATTCAAACCCAGTTGACTGGTAGTCTATTGTTTAAAAAAAAAAAAAAAAACCCTAAACAACAAGAAAGAAATATAGAAAAAGAAAGCAGTGACAGATGAAATATTTAAGTCAATTTTTTTCAGACTTTACACTTTTTACATAGCCTAATATTCTATATGTTATTTGATTTTAGAAAGACAGCAAAACACCATTCATTTACATAATCAATAATTCATATATTATTGATGCATGGCTTTTGGATGCCAGCTCTTCACCTTTTCCTTTTCTAATTAACATATTTTAAAATATATTTTAAGCTCTGACGTCAGTGCCCCTACCGGCTAATATCCTTCAAATACCCTATATGGACATCTCCGCATGTCTCGGCTGTCATGTTCTCACAAATGGTACATTATTTAGATAGATTGGGTTTCTCTCTCTTTTTTTTTTTTCTGAAGGCACGTGAACATTATTTCTAGAGGTTGAGGGATCTTGGGGTTAGAACTCAATTAGCGTTCACTTTATTCAATACCAACTCCTGGCCCCTGGCGTCACGCTGTCTCTCCTGAAATCCCAGCCTTGCTGCCTAATGCTGCAGAGTAGGACATTACAGCGCTGGAGTAAAGAAAAGGCAGCTTAATGAACATTTTTTTTTGTCTTATTCCTAACTGTGATAATATGCATCTTGACCTTCAACAGATAATGGATGTTCATTGGCACTAAATACTAATGCCTGGATTTTCTTCTCTAGGCATTACTGCTGCATGGGCAGGTTATGGAAAGAGTAATGGTAATGTAGCTCAGCTCTGTGCAAAAACGTCATTTGCCCTCCAGCTTCTGCATCAACTGTCTGCAGTTTATTTCTACTCCAAATATCCATGAGAGGGGAAGGAGGGCATTTTGCGATGTTAATCCTGTTTTTAAGACGCCAAGCCCTACCAAGTAAAAGTGCAGTGAACTCCCACAACAGGAAATAATGATTTAAAGGCGAATTTTAAAAGCCCTGTGCACACCAAAACTGGGAGACACGTGCACAGGTTGGGCCGGTGTGTGCTGAGCAGATTTTATAAGCTGCCCATGGAGGGGTGGGGTGTGGACGTCGTCTGGGCAGGGCATGAGTGTGTCGGGGCCCGGTCAAGAAATGTGCGTGTAAATATACTTACATATCCTTGCACATGCTGGGGTCCCCAGCCACGTAAATTTACTTCTGCTATGGATGGCGGGTAAGTAATAAAACTGAAAAATCTAGGCTAGTCAGCAGGTCGTGGCTAACAGGGGGAAGGAAGACTATTAAAATAGGAGGAGTTTGCAAATCCTATCCCTAAACTGGGTGAACTTGGAACGAACTGGGAAAACGATAAATGGCATTGGCACGCATCCATTATAAAATTCCCCCACTTATGCGGTAGAAGCGGCATTTGTATGCACATGCGAGCATCCATTTAAAATTGTGCACACATGTACGAGCATCCAAGCTATTTTATTTGTTTAAAATCTTATTTAAAATTTTTTCTATACCATCGCTAAGTTAAATACCATCGCAACAGTTTACATGTTGGCACATAAATTAAGGTGATTGAGTGCGTACTATAGTACATTCTAACAGGTGCCGCAAAAGGTTCGGTTACAATATATCAAAAGAATAAGTAATCAATTGAAAAGTGAAGTAGGTCATGCCCAGGTGTGCCTTTAGATACTAATCACTGGTAAAATTATTATTCTCTGTATTTTACAATTATGTTTGTGGTGATATAGCGTTGCACATTCTGAGAGTAGTGCAGTGTGTTGGTGCTCTTCTGCCTCTTCCTGTATTTTTTTCTATTCTCCGGTCTCTTAATAGTATGCTTGTTTAAAAAGCCATGTTTTAAAACTTTTCTTAAAGGTTTTGAGATCATTTTGTAATCTGATCTCTACTGGCATTGCATTCCAGAGGGTGGGGCCTGCTAAGGATAGAGCCCTCTCTCTCACTTGTGTTAGTCTTGCTGTCTTTACTGAAGGAATGGTTACGAGTGCTTTATTCGCTGAACGAAGGTTTCTCTGTGGGACGTGTACTCTTAGTGCTGAGTTTAACCAGTCAGCTTTTTCATCATGTATTAGTTTATGTATGGTACATAAGGCTTTGTATTTTATTCTTTGTTCAATGGGTAACCAATGTAATTGCACTAGGGTTTCAGTTATATGGTCTCTCCTTCTTTTTTCCAGTTAGTATTCTAGCTGCTGTGTTTTGAAGTATTTGTAGGCGTCTTAGAGTTGTACTTAGGAGTCCTAGTAAAAGTGCATTACAGTAGTCCGTGCTGGAGAAAATTAAAGCCTGAAGTAATGTTCTGAAATTAGTTGGTGTTAGTAGTGGTTTTAGTTTTCTGAGGATCATGAGTTTTGCATAGCCTTCTTTTACTTTTAGCGATATGCGCTAAAAGTGCGCATATCTCTACCTGGGTAACATCAAGCTAGTTTGAGAGAATATTGCACAAATCTCATCTTTGGGTGAGTTTCCTCACTCCGAAGGTCATCAAATTTTCACAAGAGTGCATTATTCTGTTCATACGTCGCACTCTGCATGTCAAAGTGGTCCCTAACCCCTACACTAATACCTAAACCTCACCTCGAGTTACTAGGTGGACCTCCTATAGAGGTATAAATACCTACCTAATATGAGGGCCTTATAGCTAGTCTCTCTCTCTCTCTCTCTCTCTCTCTCTCTCTCTCTCTCTCTCTCTCTCTCTCTCTCTCTCTCTCTCTCTCTCTCTCTCTCTCTCTCTCATTATGCCATATAGCACTTTTGATAAATAACCCCCTTAATAGGCTTCTGAATTTTCTAATTTTCTTTGTCTAATCTAAATGAACCAGTTTTGGTGATGGCATTAGAATTCAAAATATATAATAGTTAAACTACCACATGTACTCTAGTCATTTATATTTACACTTTTGAAACTTCATTATTTCACATTTTATAAAAATACTCCATGTGATTCTGCTTCTTCACTTTCAAAGATTTGTCTCCTGATTCTTCAGCAAGGCAGTCTTAGGGGATCATATACTGAGTTGCATTAAGGCTTTATTGCATAGTAAATGCATTAATGTAGGGATAATACATATAATTTCAAGTTCTGCAGGTTATCCACTCCCTAAAAAATATTGCAATATGGGTATTAAAATTAGCTAATTTGCATGCAGCTCATAAATAGGGAAATTGTATGCTAATCAAATAACATGGCTTGCTTTTAATTTAGCACGCCATACTATTTGATCAAAACTTAGCTACAACTCAAGAGGTGTAGTTAACTTTCTCCGGGAGCATCAGGACACTAACACTTCTCCTGATGCTTCCAGGAACATTTTTAAAGCACCTGTGTGACCCTGTTCCTATTCCAAAACTTGCCTTCTTAACTCTCAAAAGTTGCTTCCTGCTCCTCCACCTCAATTTTTTCCCTTGTTCCTGACTTCCCATCTATAATTGTTCTGAACAGTCAGGCCGCACCATTTTCAAGGGGTGCTGGTGGTGAATGAAGGAACAAAGGCAAGGCACATCTTTTGAGAGATAAAGAATGTGGGATTTGGCACAGAAGCAAGTGCTCCTACCATGTGACAGGGTCCGGCCAATGGCACGGATACCCTGTCACATGGTAAGGGCAAAGGGCCATCGGCGCCATTTTGATTAGTGGCAGCCGACCTCCCGGGAGCGGGAGATTGCTCCAGGGACCCCCACTGGACCACCAGGTACCTGTAAAAGGTTTTTTGGGGGGGTCGGGAGGGTGGGGGAAGCTAAGGGATTCATTTTAAAGGGTCGGGGTGGGTTTAGGGGTTATTTTTGTGTGCTGTTTTTCCAACCCTCCCCCAAAATGATAAGAGAACCCCCACGATCAATATTGTGGGGTTTTCCTATCGTTTTGGGGGAGCCCCCGATTTTTGACGATTTTGAAAATATCGTCCGATATTTTCAATCGTCCGAAGCCCGATTCACATCCCTAGTGGGGAAATGAAGGGCTTCATGGTCCGCACAGACTATTTAAACATTGGCAGCGCTGGGATATGGGGCTACCATCACACGGTGCATCCATGCTGTGGCATTTTCCCCCGACAGTTTTTTACCATAGTGAAAAATAAAACCTAACCAGCTTAGTTAATACCAGGTTGCTTTTGCCCTCTGGGAAAAGCTAGTTATGAACTGTATTAAGTTAGTCCAATGAAAAGGTAACACTAGACATATATTATTTTGTTGTTGTTTTTGTTAACCTTTATTTCTGTTCATACAAGTAGTCTAACAATATTATACCCTTGAACTTTTGTACAGAGTACTGTTCAATTTTCATTTGTACCCATAGACCTTAAATTATTCCTGCATACGTTTTTTTGTTCATTTTTACCAATATCTGAATATTTAACATAAGAGATTTTTTGTTTTTAGGTTGATACTGTGGGGTACAGAGGAATTCTCTACCTGGGGTTGGAGTAACTGTTTTCCTTTTGTTTACATTTTTTAATTTTGGCACTCTGTGATAGTCTAGGTAAAGGATTTTCTTCTTTTCTTTATGAAACAAGTTTTCAGGTTCTCACTCTTTCCTCTTCATAACAATAGGGGCACATGTGGTTCACAGTTCAAAATGGAATTAAAAAACAAACATAAACACATGTTTTCTTCAAGTGCTGCTCAATCTAAGTGGGCACAACATGGTACACTGGCAAATATTCAGAAACAAATTAATCCTGTCAGCAACATTCCCACGCAGGTCCACATTCAGATAGCTTTATTGGCATGACAGTTATCAAGCTAGTCAAATTTACATATGTGGCCAAAGTAATACATTTGGGAGTAATCTTCTCACTGCCCGAATTGCTTCAAAGTCCATTTACCCTGTGGATTTTCAAAGGAGGTGTCTACTTTGCCTTTGAAAATTATCCCAGGAAAACTACCCACATGCCTTCACACCTGCAAATTTGTACGGCAAACTGTATGGTCATTTTTTCAGCAAAATGCAAAAGTATGCCCGTAAGTGCAAGCCCTTCCCTTACCCCATGCTCTGCCCTTGGGAGTACTTCTTCTCATACAAGGAGAACCTTCCTCAGGCTGCATGTACAGAGACACCATGCACATAAGTTTACCTGCACACAGGGAGGGACACTTTCTAAAAGCCCATTTTTGCCAGTACACACTGTTGTACCCTCAGAAGTAGCTTTGAAAATAACCTTCAAAATGATTAAAATGTAAGGAAATGAATTACAAAATTGTATGTTTGGCTATGAAAGAGGGTTAACTGGGTCTCTGACTACCTACTGGGGATGCCTGTGCTGTGATTGCTATAAAGTATATGTAAGGCGTGTAGGCAATTAAAACTATGTGGTATAAAATGCTCAAATCATATTGCTGATGCATTATAATGTAGGTCGAGATGGGCTCTAAAATATGTATAGCATCTCTCAACATTAGGGGTTTCTCTCTTCTGCTATCAAAAGGAAGAGAGAGTATTTAATTATCTAAAGCCTCTAAAGAAACAGTTAATTTTGCTGTAGGAGAGATCCACATGTCTCAAGCAGTACATGTTAAACTAAATAGAGAGTGGATGAGTCAGATATACGAGCATCCTACAACTCCAAAAGCAGAGGGATATACTTGTATGTAGTTCAGGTGACCAAAATGCACTGGATCTTTATGGTAGAAATATGATTTTTAAATGCTCTCGCTACTCAGTTCAATTCATATTAGTAAATTCATATGGCTTCAATTCAAATCATACTGATTTTCTTAGCAAACTTCTAGCAGGAAGTCTCTAAGCCAGTCCTTACTTCTTTATTTTAGGTGGAGATTGGAATATGTGCCTCAGTGTTTCAATTGATCAATCTCCAGGGGTCCAATCGGACATTGCTCCTCCCCAAAACTTGCTGGACTTGATGCAAACATATCTGAAAGATACATAGAGGGAACTCTTTTCTAGCAATAGAGAATACAATTTTAACCCAAGCACAGCTTCTGTAGCAAGAGTGACTATTTTTTTTTTTTTGTTCCCCTGAAATCATTAGCAAAACAGATGCTTGGGGTCTTGCATTATGCCATTTATCAGATCATCATGACTCTTGACTTTTGTTTCCCAGTATACAGGGAGGAACTTTGAAACTTGATTCTGGGAAATGAAGAATTTTGTTCACTCTTCAGTTCTACCATTGCTAATTTTCAGTAGGTAGGTATCATCCTGATAATAACTACTCATCAATTCTGAGGTTGGAAACCTTCTAATCAGTGCCCAGTTGTAATACATTTCTTATACTAAACATCTCCAAGAGCATGGAAAAAGCAGAAGAGCTTACTGCAAAGTTAGCATTGAGCAACTTGAGAAATAAAAGTAGACGTGCAGACTAATAAATCTACTTAACAATAATCTTACAAAGTTACAAACTTCATAATTTGGAAAGTCATTAAAATGTTCCAGTTAGAAATAATTATGAGCACGAAGCTAAACCATGTGCTCTTCTAGCAAGGCCTTGGTCTGACCCAACATGATAAGAAATAGAAATACATAAGACCCAACATGATAAGAAATAGAAATACATAAGACCCAACATGATATTTCTTATCATGTTGGGTCTTATGTAAGGAAAAAGATAGATCAGGGATTCAAACTGAACCCTGATTTGTTATCCACATGAGGAAGTAGAAAACACTTCTGCAATGATGTCTTAAGGGTTGCAATATCTGGACTTGAGATCTCAGGACTATTCAGACCCCACCCTCTGAGATAAGTACAAGCCCACATGGGTTCCATCTGGATTTTTATAAGAAAATTTCCCCTCAGCTTGTCCCTATATTTCTTTATTTGCTTACATTTGTTAGTTATCCTACTTGAAAAACTACCCAGAGTATTTTAGAACTACAAATACATTGAACTGTTTGTTACCGGATACTATTGGCACCTCCATTGTTTGAGCTTATCTCCTCTATATGTGCCATTTTGTATACCGTTATGATGGTAAATAACTTAATGACAGTATAGAAAACTTTTAAATGAAATAAAATTAAGGACAGCAAGACCTTTTATGGAACTTGGTTTTATGCAATTATGTCTGTGATTCACACACAGAAATAAAGTCAAATTGTAATATGCATCCCACAATTTCATTGTTGAATTCTGGCATTAAAAGTTTAGTTAAGATTCTACAACATAGATAAGAGAATTTCATGCCTTTGTTAATTCCAACCAAAATGACTTTATAAAGAGGAGGTCCTTTGTGGCTAAAGCAAGAATGCTTTTTATATTCTACATGTAGCATATGCATATTTCACACAGAAACATAGAAATGTGACAACAATAAAAGATCACATGGCCTTTCTAATCTACCTATCCCCATCAACTAATTCAGTTTTGCAATCCCTACCTCTCATTCAGTGAGCCTCTGTGCATGCATTCTTGAAACCAAATGGGTTAAAAAACTATTTTTAAATAAAAGTTACCTTTGCTTCAGAAAGCAGTGCTGAGCAGGGCTGGGAAGAAAAAGCATGCTGCTCTTTTGTTTTGGTACTGTCTCTCCCCCACTATCAGCTGTTAAAGGAGAGAGAAGGGCTGCTACTGCCCAGGTTCACTAGCAGCCCAGCAATGATGATATCATAGCATGGACTCAAAGGAGCCAGGTTATATCAGCACCGCAGGGGCAGGCACAAAAGTAACATAAAACAAATCAAAGTAAAACAAAGCTAAGACAGAGTAAAATAAAGGCAATGGGGGGAATGGAGAAGCAGCAGAGGGCACTTACCAAGCTCCTGCAGCATAAGAAGCTAGCACAGTCCCTCCATGACAAGCTCCTACAGCCCCCCCTCCCTGGGAGTGATAGAGGTGCATTAGAGCACAGAGAGCAGCAGGGACAGCAGCAAGGGATATTGGGATAGCCTCTGCTACTTGGCTGTATCAGAGGGTCCTGGAGAGAAAGATGAATCTCAGTATGGAAGTCCATATAGCCCCTAGGAAAAACAGTTTAAAATTAAATGTTGAACTAGATTTAGTGCTGGAGTGACCAGTGCTAGCCCTCATCATTTTTGCAAGACTATTTTGGTGTGTTTATGTAACCAGGGAAAGCCCCTGTGCTGGGACTCCAGTCTAAGCAAGAATCCAGCTCAGGATTTCACTGTGACTTGCTTGCTGAGATTCAGGCTTGGCTGCTTGCTGAGTAATTAGAAATTCCACAAGGTGTTCCCCACATTGTTGAGAAGGGGGTGTTTAGTGTGCCCTTGGGCCTCAGCCCGACCCCAGACGTGTCCAGGATCGAGTCGAGGGTTGGCAGCATGCTCCATCATGGCTGAACACGGTCTTACCCTCTGCCAGGCCTGCAAGCTCCCAGAGCCAACAACATGTGATGTTGGTAGGGGAATGGTCCTCCGACTGTTCCGAGCCCTTTCGGACCTGCCGCTTGGTCGGCATTGGAGCAGCAGGCCTGGCCTGAGGTAGAGGGCAGACGGAGGCCTTGACACGAAGACAGGACTATGATTGATGCGACGACATCTCGGACAAGACTGGGCTGATGCGACGGCATCACAAGCATGACAAGGAACTTGATCCAAACAAGACAAGACATAAGGCAGGAGGACATTGGCACTGTCTCTCAGGGCGCCCTACACAGCCCACCTTCACGGGCGGACCCAATGGGCTGGTCACAGACCACCCTGTCCCACTACTGAGAATGGGACGAGCACAGGGCAGACCCAGGCAAGGAGGAACTCCAATTACGAAGCCAGTGTCATCTGAAGCTTCCCCCAAGGCTGGCGGGAACAGACGCTCCAGGGCACAGGGACGGATCCCACCTGTTGGCCACTCCTAGGCCCAACAGGTCAGAAGGCCCGGAGCTCATGACGAAGACGCAGAGAAGAACATCCTAGCAGGCAGACACAATAGGATGAGGAAGATCATGGCGGAACATCAGGACATGGTCAGGGACCTCAGGCAAAACATTAAGACACAAAGACGTGGTACCAAGGCAGACGAGACGAGGAGCTCCACGAAGAACAGAAAGCCTTACAAGGCTCTGGCAGGCAAGAGCCTCCAGAGGGAACTCACGCTGATGCAAGGCAAAGACAGACTGAAGTTGAAGTCCTTTTATAGGGCTGCAGACCGGCGACTCCCTGGGAGGAGTTTGGCAGGCCCACACCTAGCTGGCCCTATAACTACGGAGAAGTGCTGCGGGCCGGCCCCTAGGGAAGGGCGTGGCTCAAACCAGGAAGTTCATGCAAAAACAAGCAGCCTCAGGCAGGCCCCATGGACATCAAGGCCTCCCAGGCCCTGGAGCAAATCCTGGACAGTTCGCAGGCGAGGCCCTGGCTTGGAGCGGCCTCCAGGAAGAGGTAAGAAGCCTCCCATAGCCCAGCTACAGGAGGGTTCATAACACACATGAAAAAATGCAATGAAGAGGCTAGTGGAAGGATACCCTATTTTTTGCAGTCCTTCAGTCTAAGCATACTGAAAGTGCCAAAAATGATCATTCCTGCTGGCTATTGTAAGCAGGAAAAAAAGAAAAGTTTTTGTGATGATAAATGTTATCCCCGAGGACCCCTGGGTACTAATTTCTCTGTAATTATCAGCAGAGGATGGGTACCCCAGGTCAAAAATAAGGGAATGGCTTCATATGCTTTTGCAAAGAAAGAAGGTAGCATATGAGAAGCAAGGCAACAGCTGAAGCAGGCTGGAGAAAGAAAGCCACAGTTGAAAAAGAAAGTAATAGAGAGAAAAAACAGCATCAAAGAGAGGAAAAAAACAAAGAAGGAAAAACAGCTGAAATAGGACAGAGGCCTAAGCATTGCTCCTGCCATTCCACAAGACCTGCTCCGGTGACAAAAAGAAAATACTATAAAACAAACTAAATCCAAACTAACCCTAAAATATACTTTAATTCCCTCACACTCATCACTCTACTACTCATCAATGCACAGTCTATCACCAAAAAAATCCCAATCATTCATGACCTGCTCTCAGACTACCAACCAGACATATTCTGCATAACTGAATCATGGCTCAAACACACTGACACAGTCCTACTCAATCAACTGCCCAGAAACACATTCAACATATTCTCCATACCTAGGAGCAAAAGAAAGGGAGGTGGACTACTATTCCTAGCCCACAAAAAACTTAAATTCTCCTCTTTCCCCCTAAACCTACCCCCTCCTTTCGAGACTAACCTATTTAAATCGAAACATCTACAAATACTCCTCCTCTACGCTCCTCCCGGCTGCCTACAACACAACCTCTCCCCCCTGATCGAAGCCATCACAACACACATCAACCTACAAGAACCAGCCATCATACTAGGAGACTTCAATCTCCACATTGACACCCAACCAACAACTCCCACCTGCGAACTCCTCCTATCTTCCATGACAGCTCTCGGATTCTCCCAAATCATTACCCCCACTCAGAAATCTGGGCACACCCTTGATTTAATTTTCATTAACAATAAAATATCTGCAACTGAATCACCCACTACAACTCCAACTCCATGGTCTGACCACTACCTCATTCAAGCCAAGCTTCAACATCAATCGAACACAGCAAAAACAGACTCCTGCTTCATTGAATACACCAAACCTTGCTCCAGTGAAGACCTAGCAGAGCTACTCCCGGAAGCACTAAAAACAATCAACCTACATGATGCCAACTCAACTACAAACTCCTGGATCTCCATCAACGCTGACATAGCCAACACATTATGCCCCACAATAAAAAAGGAAATCAGATCATCTACTAAACAAAATGCTCCTTGGTACACCCCCGAACTGAAAACATCCAAACGAACGCTGAGACAAACCGAAAAACAATGGAGACGAACTCCTACACCAAACCTGAAAGACAAATATAGAACACCTCTACACAAATATACAGCTGACCTCAACATAGCAAAGCGCAATTTCTACACATCCAGAATTCATGAATACCAATTCAACCCGAGGATCCTCTTCTCATACGTCAAAGAACTCACCAATCCAATCCAGAATGACACAACGCCAAAATCCAACAACATCTCCAGTGACAAACTAGCTCAATTCTTCAAGGACAAAGTCGACAACATCATTGCCAAGATTCCCCAATCCCACAACGACTCAACAAACATCCCTCCACCCATCCACATTTGGACCCAATTCACTCCTGTTGCATCTACAAAAATTGAACCCTTCATCAAAAAAACCAAACCAGCATCCCACCCCGTAGACTCCATCCCCATCAAAACCCTAAAACTCATCAAAGAGATTATTGCCAAACCTATAACCCAAATCATCAACCTATCCCTCGAGCAAGGAATCTTCCCAGACAAACTCAAAAACGCCATCATCAAACCAATCATCAAAAAACCGCAACTCGACAAATCTGATCCTGCAAACTACAGACCAGTCTCCAACCTCCCATTCCTAGCAAAAATCATCGAGAAAACTGTCAACAATCAACTCTCAGACCACCTCGACGCCCACAATTTTTTCCACCCAACACAGCACGGCTTCAGAAAATTCTACAGCACAGAAACTCTCCTCCTCTCCCTCACCGACACCATCCTCAGAGGCCGAGACAGTGGCAAGACATTCCTACTGATCCTCCTCGATATATCAGCCGCATTTGACACCATCAACCACAGAACTCTCCTCACCAGACTTAAAGAGATCGGTCTGCAAGACACTACACTCAACTGGTTCAAATCATACCTCTCTAACAGATCATTCATTGTCAAGACAAACTCTTCTGAATCCTCCCAAGTGCCCCTCACCCATGGCGTCCCTCAAGGTTCTTCACTATCCTCGATCCTCTTCAACATCTACCTCCTCCCACTATGCAAATACCTCTCTGATGCCAACCTCACCTACTTCGTTTATGCAGACGACATTCAAATTCTACTCCCCATCACCAAATCCATTGAACTCACCATGGAAAGATGGAACAAACTCAGTTCAAATCTATCTCAACTGCTATCACAACTATCACTCTGCCTCAACCAAGCCAAAACAGAAATCATTCACATCCAGGACGACCGTCCCTCTTCCCCCCTCGAGAGCACCCCCTCAAACAACCCAGGAAGCGCAAACAACACTGGGAGGCCAAACTTATCAAGAACCTCACTCACACCATCCACAAAAAACCTAGGAGTAACCATCGACAGCCAACTCAACTTTAAACGACACATCTCCAATATAATCAAAGATGGATTTTTCAAACTTCAAACACTAAAAAAACTCAAACCTCTCCTCCAACCGCATGATTTCCGAACAGTACTGCAATCAATTATTTTCTCAAAACTCGACTACTGCAACTCCCTCCTCCTTGGACTTCCTGAAATCCACATCAAGCCCCTCCAAGTACTACAAAACGCCGCCGCCAGAATTATCACCAATCACAGAAAATCCTCCCACATCACACCCACTCTCAAAGACCTCCACTGGCTGCCCATCACACAAAGAATCCAGTATAAAACCCTCACCCTTCTTCACAAAAAAATAAACAACAACAGAATGGTCTGGCTAAACAACACCATCCAACCATATATCACACAAAGAAATCTCAGATCCTCCAACTCAGGTCTCCTCTCCATCCCTACTCTTAAAAATGCTCACCTCAATACAACATGCAAACGAGCCATTGCAATAGCTGGCCCTACCCTCTGGAACTCCCTCCCCCCACAGCTCAGAAACGAACCCTCACCGCAAGTCTTTAAAAAACAGCTCAAAACATGGCTGTTCTTGAAAGCATTCCCTCCTGAACCCCAATATCCTAAAATAAACGCTCTTGAAAGCCTTTCCGCATAACGTCTACTCTGCACGAACGCATAACCCCTCCTCTCCCTCTCTATCTTCCCTTTTTCCCTGTCCCCCACCCTACTCGTAACCAAGTCATACTGTACATATTGTATATAGGATATATGCCATTTCTATATACCCACATTTAATATTTAATTTTAATTTTATTCATATGTTACAATGTTCCTTATATTAATTGTTTAATCAACTGTTATCTTGTTACAATGTAAAATAGGGCAGTTCCGGCTCTATTCAACCTGTTATCTGGAAACCGATGTGATATCTCGATCGAATGTCGGTATACAAAAGAAATAAATATTAATAATAATAATAATATTTGGTTTATTGTTTTTGCTGAGGACACAGGATAGAAATCAAGAATTAGTTAATGATAATTGAGAATTTGAAGACACATGTTTATTCAAATTCAGCTCATTAAACATAGAAATATAGAAATGATGGCAGAAAAGGACCAAATGATCCATTCAGTCTGTCCAGCAAGTTTATGCTTATACCAGTATATGCTGCACTCTGCAGGTTACCCTCATGTTTATCAGTTTCCCAGACCATAAAAGTCAGGGCCCTCAGATGCTGTTTGAATCCACTTTCCCTTAACCCTTGCCATGGAAGCAGAGAGCAATGTTGGAGCTGCATGAAAAGAATCTTAGTAATTAAGGGTAGAAAAGTTGCATAAGCAAGTTACCCCCATGTTTATTTGTTCCCCAAACCATAAACATCAGGACCCTTGTTCGTTGCTGTCTGAATCCAATTCACCTTTTCCCACTGCCGTTGAAGCAGAAAGCAATGATGGAGTTGGATTAACAGTATCAAGGCTTATTTGTTAAGGATAGCAACTGCCACACCAACAAGTTACCCTCAGTTACCCACATGCATTCTTTTTTTTTCCATTCTTCAGCTTTAGGGAACTACAGTGTTTATCCCATGCCTTTTTGAATTCCTTCACTGTTTTTGTCTTCACTACCACCTCCAGAAGGGAATCTCAGGCATTCACCACCCTCTCTGTGAAGAAATATTTCCTGACATTGGTTCTGAGTCATCCTTCCTGGAGTTTCATTTCATGACCTCTAGTTCTATTGATTTCTTTCCAACAGAAAAGGTTTAATGAATGATTGTACATCATTAAAACCTGTCACAATTCTAAAGGTCTGTATTATATCTCCCTCTCTTCCAGTGTATACATATTCAGATCCTTCAGCCTCTCCTCATAAGTCTTCCATTGCTGAACCCACACCATTTTGGTCGCTCTTCTTTGGACTGCCTCCATCCTGTCTCTATCCTTTTTGAGATACGGGCACCAGTACTGAACACAGTACTCCAGGTGAGGCCTCACCACAGGGACCTGTACAAGGGCATCACCACCTCATTTTTCTTACAGATTATTCCTCTGTCTATGCAGCCCAGCATTCTTCTGGCTTCAGTTATCACCTTGTCACATTGCTTTGTTGCCTTCAGATCATCAGACATTATCACACCAAGGTCCCTCTCCCAGTCCATGCACATTCGTTTTTCACCACCCATCACATACAGCTCTTTGGATTGCGGCACCCCAGATGCATGACTCTGCTCTTCTTGACATTGAATCCCAGCTGCCAAATCTTTGACCACTCTTCAAGCTTTCTTAAATCACTTTTCATTCTCTCTATTCCTTCTATTTATGGATGATACTAAGGTCTGTTGCAGACCTTAGTATCATCCATAAATAGACAAAATTTACCTTCTGTCCCTTCCACCAGTTCCTCACAAAGATATTGAAAAGAACTGGTCCCAAAACTGATCCCTGTGGCACTCCACTTAACACTGTTCTTTCTTCAGACTAGGTTCCATTTAACATTACACGCTTACTCCTGTCAGTCAACCAGTTTGCAATCCACTCTACTAGCTTGGCACTCACTTCCAAGCTTCTCATTTTGTTCAAGAGTCTCCTATGTGAGAACACATGAAACGATTTACTAAAATCCAAGTAAATGACATTGAGCACTCTTCTCTCATCCAATTCTCTACTTACCCAATCAAAGAAATCAATCAGATTTGTCTGACAGCACCTTCCCCTGGTGAATCCATGCTGCCTTTGATCAAGCAATCCACTGGATTGTAGATATTTCAATATCCTTTCCTTCAGGAGAGTCTCCATTAATTTTTCCACCATTAAGGTGAGGCTAACCTGCTTGTAGTTTCCAGGCTCCTCTCCTCCCACTCTTGTGAAGTGGGACCACAAAAGCTTTTCTCCAATTTTGCGGCACCATTTCTGCTTCCAGGAATTAATTTAACAGGTCCTTCAGAGGCCTGCCAGCACATCTCTGAGCTCCCTCAGTATCCTGGGATGTACCTCATCTGGCACCATGGCCTTGTTCACTTTCAGTTTTCCTAGCTCTTCCCATACATTCTCTTCTATAAATAGAGTTTCATCTACTCCACCCCCATCCACAGTCTTGTCAACTAGTGAGGGTCCTTCTCCAGGGTCTTCTTTAGAGAAGAGAAGTGAACTGATGTATTTGTTTAGTATTTTGGCTATTTCTTTGACTTTTCTCCACACATTAATCTTTGTCACCTTTCAATTTCACTATACCACTTCAGACCTTTCTCCTTTCTCTGATATATCTGAAAAATGTTTTGTTACCTCACTTTACTTCTCTGGCAATCCCTTTTTCTGTCTGGCTTTTTGCTTTCTTAATTTCTGTCTTTGTCTCCCTCAGTTTCATCAGATATTCTTCCCTGTGATCCTCTTTTTGGGATCCTTTATATTTCTTGGATGCTGGGTTATTGGTTTTTTGTTTTGTTTTGTTTTGTTTTTGCCTTTATTTTATCAGCCACATCCTTTGAGAACCAGATCAATTTCTTATTTCTCTTACTTTTGTTTACTTTTCTAACATATAGATTTGTTGCCTTTGTAATTGCTCCTTTATGTTTGGCCCAATGTTGTTCCATCTCTTTCATTTTCTCTTAGTCTTCTAGTTCTACCTCCAGGAATGTCCCCATTTCAACAAAGTCCGTATTGTCGAAATTCAAAACTCGGGTCTATGTGTGACCTCTCTGTATCCTATTAGCGATATCAAACCACATCGTTTGATGATCAGTGGTGCTCAGGTGGGCACCCACCTGGAGATTAGAGAATTATCCCCATTAGTGAGCACTAATTCGAGTATAAATCCCTCCCTAATGAGTTCCATTACCATTTGTTTGAACAACAGAGCCACTTGAAAGGTATTCACTATCTCTCTACTTCTGGTAGATTCTGCCGAAGGGATTCTCCAGTCTACATCTGACAGATTAAAATCTCCAACAATCAACACTTCTCCATTCTTTCCCACCTTTTGGTTGTCTTCGACCAGATTTCTGTCTAATTATTCCATTTGAGTAGGAGGCCTGTAAACAACTTCAGTAAAAATCATCTTTTTTTAGGACGGTGCAAAATGTTTCTTCTCTACCCCACATTCCTTGCAATTCAGTTACTTGGATATTGTTTTTGACGTAAAGAGCTACTCCTCCCACTTTTCTGTCCTCTCTGTCCTTCCTTAACAAGTTATAGCCCGGTATGGCCATATCCCATTCTTGAGAATCAGTGATCCAGGTCTCTCTAACAGCAACTATGTCCAAATCTGCTTCCACCATTAAGGACTGCAGGTCTGGGATTTTATTGCCCAGACTATGAGCATTTGTAGTCATAGCTTTCCAACTTGTCTCCCTAGGATTGCTGCTCTTTTTAGTCATTTTTTATGCTGTTTTGAGCTGATTGACTTTGTTGCTTTCTTCTCCCAATTCCTGTATTGCTTGTGGTTGACATGGCAATTTCATTAGCCACCTCTTGCCACCCCACTTTCTATTTTAAATGCCTCATAGTATATGTTCTGAATTTCTCACTTAGCATCCTCTTTCCGGCCAAGGACAAATGTAAACCATCCTTACAGTATAACCTTTATACTGTTCCATACATGGCCCCAGCCACCAATGTAACCAAACCATATAATTTACACCATGCTTTGAGCCAAACATTGAAGTTTTCTATATGGCAGGATTGTATGTGTATAATCTTTATTGTTGAAGAATTTCAAAGGGAACATTTATTTGCTACCACATGCTCTGTTGAGAGACCCAGGTTTATCTGTGGGAATCCTATACAAAAATAACTCACTGTTGTTGTTACTCCAGAATATTTTAAGAGTTTATCTCTGAGATTGTAAGATTGAGTTTTACCACAGCCAGTCAATGGTAAAGGCTGCAGTAACCTGCAATTTCAGAGACTGTTAAACTTTACCCAGGTCAACAGTAGAATCTGATAGTCTTTAGCTAAGGAAATCCAAGTTAACTGGAAAATCAGCAAAGCTCTCTTTGTTTTCCAGTTATTGTGCAAGGGAAGGAAACTGGTGTAGACACAAACAGTGTGATTGCTACAGTCAGTGCAAATGTTGTAAAAGACACTAACCAGCCATCTTTTTATTCTCTACACACACAGGGAATAGGGAAAAATTGCTTATTCATTTTTTCCCTTTAGCTAGAAATACATTTCAAACAAGTTTTCAGGACCACACTGAGTTAACACTGCTTTTAAGTACTCCTTTTGAAGATTGTCATGGAGAGTGTACTGAGTCCCTTCCCATTTTATTTAATTAAATCATAGGTAACAGATTGAAGAAAGAAGATCTAAAAACCATCATTCCAGCATCCACATCGACTACAGGACTGGAGAGAATCAAAACACAGGATGAAGATACAGGAATCAGCTACAAAGAAGCCAAGCTACAGACTTTGAGCTAAGTATATTTGCAACACAGCCTACAGCAGGGGTCGGGAACCTTTTTGGCTGAGAGGGCCATGAACGCCACATATTTTAATATGTAATTCCGTGAGAGCCATACTAACTACAACCCCCCCACCCGCCTGACTCCCCCAAGACCTACCAAATTAATTTACTACAACCCCCCATCCTCCTAACCCCCACCCCCAAGACCTGCCAAATGTCCCTGGTGATTCAGCGGGGGTCCAGGGCTCGCAGACAAATCTTTAATAAAAAAGTAAAAATCTAACAAAACCCCCCACCCTCCTGACGCCCCCCAAGCCCTCCAAAATTAATTTACTACAACCCCTACCCTCCTGACCCCCCCCCAAAGACCTGCCAAAAGTCCCAGGTGGTCCAGCGGGGGTCCGGGAGCAATCTCCTGGACTTGGGCTGTCGGCTGCCAGTAGTCAAAATGGCGCCGACGGCCCTTTGCCCTCACTATGTCACTGGGGTCGACCAATGGTGGCGGTAGCCCCTGTGACATAGTAAGGGCAAAGGGCTGTCAACACCATTTTGATTACTGGCAGCCGACGGCCCTTTGCCTTTACTATGTCACAGGGGCTACCGCCGCCATTGGTTGACCCCAGTGACATAGTGAGGGCGAAGGGCCGTCGGCGCCATTTTGACTACTGGCAGCCGACAGCCCAAGTCCAGGAGATCGCTCCTGGACCGCTCCTAGACCCCCGCTGGACCACCAGGGACTTTTGGCAGGTCTTGGGGGGGTCAGGAGGGTGGGGGTTGTAGTAAATTAATTTTGGAGGTCTTGGGGGGGCATCAGGAGGGTGGGGGATTTTGTTAGATTTTTACTTTTTTATTAAAGATTTGTCTGCGAGCCAGATGCAGCCATCAAAAGAGCCATATCTGGCTCCCGAGCCATAGGTTCCTGACCGCTGGCCTACAGTCTAGCTAGACCAACTCACAGGAAAGACACAGGCTCAAAGAACATACACCTACAGAGACAAAGGGGCCGATGCAATTATATGTGCTGAAAGCGGGCGCTGACTTTTCAGATACAAGAAAACTCTGAGTAGAAAAGGTTTAATAAAGGAAAACCCAAATAACAAGACACAGCTACAGTCTTAAAGCTAAAGATACTTAACTTTTTGCTACTGCCTTGCAGTACTAACTGGGGCACCTGCAAAAGGACAGTGAATACAAAGCATTAAATTCTTGAACCTACTGTTCATATTTTGGGTTAATACTTAATATCTTAAAGTACTTACAGAATACTTATCTGAGAGTTATTCTTGAATAGTCATTCTTGATTGAAGGACAGTGAACACACTGCCATCTTAGGAATAGTTGCATCTTTACGGGCGGATTTTAAATGCCCTGCTCGCGTAAATCCAGGCGCAGGGCCCTCGCGCGCCGGCACGCCTATTTTGCATAGGCCGCCGGCGTGCGCAGAGCCCCGGGACGCGCATAAGTCCTGGGTTTTTTTTAAGGGGGCGTGTTGGGGCAGGGCCGAATGACGCGGTGTTTTGGGGGCGGGACGCGGCGTTTCGGGGGCGTGGCGCCGGCCCGGGGACGTGGTCGAGGCCTCCGGACCAGCCCCTGGGTCGCGTCTCAGCGCGCCAGCAGTCCGCTGGCGCGCGTAGATTTACGTCTGCTTCTAGCAGGCATAAATCGAGGGACAAAGGTAAGGGGGGGGGGGGTTTAGATAGGGCCGGGGGGGTGGGTTAGGTAGGGGAAGGGAGGGGAAGGTGAGGGGAGGGTGAAAGAAAGTTCCCTCCGTGGCCGCTCCAATTTTGGAGTGGCCTCGGAGGGAACGGAGGCAGGCTGCGCGGCTCAGCGTGCGCAGGCTTCCCAAAATCGGCAGCCTTGCGCGCGCCAATCCTGGATTTTATAAGATACGCGCGGCTATGCGCGTATCTTATAAAATCCAGCGTACTTTTGTTTGCGCCTGCTGCGCGAACAAAAGTACGCAATTGCGCTCTTTTTTAAAATCTACCCCTTAGTGCATATAAAACACATCTTGTATATAAAAGACATTTTCAGCATTGTTATAGGCATTGTTTATGGTTCTTTGCATTTTATCACTGCTCTTGTTAATAAATCTTGTTTACTATACAGCAGAAGAAATCCAGTCATTCGGTACCCTTTCCCCTTTTCCTTTGTACCCCTGCTCTCCCTTCCTACCTGTGGGAGATGATATTGGGTGGGGTCCAGTCCCCTTACTTGCAACACCCAATTGGAGAGAGGGCTTCTGAGAGAGTCCCCTGCCAGCTCCATCATAAGTCTCTGCCTTATATACCCTCGGCCCATATACAGACACCACAGCGGAAGAGGCTTCCCCTGGCAAACAATTAACACAAATACTATTTTAGTCTCTACCACCTCCACGGAGAGACTGTTTCATACATCCATTACCTTCTCTGTGAAGAAATATTTCCTTAGATTACTACTGAGTCTACCCCCTTTCACCCTCATCCCAAGACCTATTGTTATAGATCCTGATTTCCATTGAAAGAGACTTGCTTTCTGGAAAACTTGGAGATATTTAAACATTTCCATCATATCAGCCCTATCCTGCTTTTCCTATATGGTATACATGTTAAATCTTTAAGTCTGTCCTCATATGCTTTAGAATGAAAGCTATTGATCATTTTAGTAGCCACTTTCTATACTGACTCCAACCAATTTATATCCTTTTGAAGATGTGGTCTTCCATAATGTGCACAGTATTCCAAATGAGGGAACCAAATGAGGGAAACCAGGGACCAATACAGGAAATATCACCTCCCTTTTTCCTGTAGACCATTCCTTTCACTATGCATCTTTCTGGCTTTTGCCATTGCTTTATCTACGTATTTGGCCACCTTAAGATCATCAGATACAATCATCCCCAGATTCCGCTCTTCTTTCATGCTTAGAAGAATTTCATCTCCTATATTGTACCACTCTCCCATGCAGCCTAAATAACTCTGCATTTTTAAGCATTAAATCTTAGCTGCCAGACTCTAGATCATTTCTCGAGCTTTGTTTGATTCCTCTTCAGGTTTTCCACATCTTTCTGGCAGTCTACATTCCCTTCCACAATGTCTCTCATGAAAATGTTGAAAAGTACCAGTCCAAGGTCCGATCCAGGAAGCACACTACTAGTAATGCCCCCCTCCTCAGAGTGAAATCCATTTATCACTACCCTTTGTCGCCTCCCACTCAACCAGTTTCTAACCCATTCAGTCATTTTTGGGCCCATTCCAAGGGCACTCAATTTATTTAAAAGTCACATATATGGAACTGTGACAAAGTCCTTAGTGAAATGTAAGTATACTATATTTAGCATTCTCCCCTAGTCCAACTCTCTGATCACCCAGTCAATGAAATTGATCAAATTTGTCTAACAATACCTACCTCTGGAAAAATCATGTTGCCTCAGTTGCATTCCAGATTCTTAACTATTCTTTGTTTTAGCAGTGATTGAATTAGTTTGCTCACCACAGAGGTCAAACTAACTGCCCTGAGGTTCTTAGCCTCCTCCTTACTTCCACTTTTGTGAATATGAATCAAATCTGCTGAGTTCTAGTCCCCCCAACTCTAAAGATGCATTGAAAAGCTCAGCCAATGGAGCTGCCAGAACATTTCTAAGTTGCTTTAATACTCTTGGATATATCCCATCTAGGCCTAGATCCGGGACTTATTTCCTAGAGATGTGCATTTGTTTAGAATAAATTAGGCAATTGTTGCATTTGTCACTGCTCGACGCCCTCACTCCACCCTCTTTACCTCTGTGGCGACTCCCTCCAGGTCTGATGGATGGCTGGCCGCTGCGGATTCTCCATGCCGCCTCCCTCCGGTGTACTCAGACCGGCTCAACGCTGCAACTCCGCCATCTTGTCCTGATGCCTAGGGCGCTCACGTGCGTCCTGACTCTTGTACCAGCAAGGGCGCGAACCTCAGAGGCATCCCCCTGAGATGACGTCATCTACTTCCAATATTTAAAGGTCTTTGAAAACGCTAACAAACTGAGTTAGCAAGGATTCGTCCAAGCTACTTTGCCTCCTCAGACTTACCAGAGGTACCCGCTCCTCAGGGGCCTCGCTCTTTTCTTTATTTTCAGATTACAGATAGGAACCGGTACTCGCTCCTCGAGGGCCCATGTTCCTGAACACTCTGAAGATTCTCTACTGCCTGGAAGCTATCGCTGCTACAAACAATTGTGAGTTACCATTGCTTACTCAGAGCTTTCCCTGGAACCAGGTACTCGCTCCTCGAGGGCCTAAACCTTTCCAGCTCCTGAGCTTCCTTGAGACCTTACGTGAGTTTTGTCATCTAGTTCTCTTCATGAACTCTGCCTACTCTGCCTAGTCACTTTCTAAGTTTCTCAACAGCTCAGCCATCCTGGGAACATTGTTCCAGTGCCTGAGCAATGGACAGCTGGCGCCATCTTAGAAAATGGTGCAGGCCGTACATTGCTTCTTCCATGTGACAGGGGCCGACCAATGGCACCAGTAGCACCTGTCACATGGTAAGGGCAAAGCACCACTGGCCCGAGAGGGAGAGATCACTCCCAGACCCTACTGCACCACCAGGGCTTTTAGTAAGTCTTGGGGGGGGGGGGGAATCGGGATGGTGGGGGGAGGTTGTAATTAAGTAAATAGTCCACACCGAACCTGAAAACAAACCGAAAAAAATTGTGCACATCCCTATTATTTCCCATATTTTGAACATTAGTGTACATAAGTTTCCAGATTTTTCCTTTTTTTTCCCCATTTTTATACAAGCATTTAATATTTTACTTACTTTATGGCAGTGTTCCCAACCCTCTCCTGGAAGCACACATAACCAGTCAGATTTTCAGGATATCCATAGCAAACATGTATTAGCTAGATTTGCATACATTGGAGACCTAGGGTATGCAAATATATCTCATGCATATTCATTGTGGCAATCTTGAAAACCCAACTGGCTACCTCCAGTACCTCCAGGGGAGGGTTGGGAAATATTGCCGTAGGGCTTTGTACACCTATCCCTAATGATCCTAGTTTAAAGCCCTCCTCAGTAGGTTTGCCAATCTGTGTTGGAAGATGCTGCGCCTCTTCTTCGACAGATGGGAGCCCAATCTCTGCTCAGCAGTCCCATGGTCCAGGAAGCTGAAACACTTGATGACCAAATGTATGCAGCCATTCATTTACTTCCATAATGCCAGCTTCCCTGCCAAGACATTTATCCTTGACTGAGAGAATGGAGAAGAATACATCTGCTTTACCCTCTCTCCCACAGCCTGAAGTCACTTTTCAAGCAATTTGCGCAATACCTTGTAGTGTCATTTGTGCTAGCATGGATGAGCAGCATCCTATAGTAGGGGTGTGCATTCATAAACATTTAAGTTTGTTTCATTTTGTTTCATTTATCCCCACTCTTTTGTTTTTGCTTTTTTTTTTTTTCTTTGTTAGATTTTTTTTGTTTTTTAAATTTTTCATTTAGTGAGCACTATTTTGACTTAGGACATGCTAAGTTTGATTTAGTACATACTGTATGAGTTAGTTCACATTATGACAGTAACCTTCAAATGGGCACGCAGGTATACACTTACACTTGTGCATTGGCTCTCACCTAGGGACACGGCGATTTTATAACGTGCGCACATATATGCACACGTTATAAAGTACACTGTATGTACGCACATGTGTGCCCAATTTTAAAAGGGCATGCACCTAGGCACGTAAATTCTGATTCAACAATGTAAGGCAGGATATTTTATAATGGACGCGATTCCATGCCGTTACCAATTTCACCAGTTTGTCCACCAGTTTGTCCCCTGGATTAATAGCCTGCACTCCCCTCAGTTACCCCAGACCCTTTAAACTCATTAGAAATGGCTAGTTTCTTTTATTTTTTAAGTTACTCCTCCTCCATAGCAGAAGTAAACTTGCACAGCACTGGACCTGGGCATGCACTCAGGTGCATAAGTATTAGGGATGTGAATCGTTTTAGGACGATTAAAATTATCGTCCGATAATTTTAATATCGTCTTAAACCGTTATGGAACACAATACAATACAGATTCTAACGATTTATCGTTATAAATCGTTAGAATCGTGAGCCGGCACACTAAAACCCCCTAAAACCCACCCCCGACCCTTTAAATTAAATCCCCCACCCAATAACTTAAATAACCTGCGGGTCCAGCGGCGGTCCGGAACGGCAGCGGTCCGGAACGGGCTCCTGCTCCTGAATCTTGTCGTCTTCAGCCGGCGCCATTTTCCAAAATGGCGCCGAAAAATGGCGGCGGCCATAGACGAAAAAGATTGGACGGCAGGAGGTCCTTCCAGACCCCCGCTGGACTTTTGGCAAGTCTCGTGGGGGTCAGGAGGCCCCCCACAAGCTGGCCAAAAGTTCCTGGAGGTCCAGCGGGGGTCAGGGAGCGATTTCCCGCCGCGAATCGTTTTCGTACGGAAAATGGCGCCGGCAGGAGATCGACTGCAGGAGGTCGTTCAGCGAGGGTTCCGGCGCCTCGCTGAACGACCTCCTGCAGTCGATCTCCTGCCGGCGCCATTTTCCGTACGAAATCGATTCGCGGCGGGAAATCGCTCCCTGACCCCAGCTGGACCTCCAGGAACTTTTGGCCAGCTTGTGGGGGGCCTCCTGACCCCCACGAGACTTGCCAAAAGTCCAGCGGGGGGCCGGAAGGACCTCCTGCCGTCCAATCTTTTTCGTCTATGGCCGCCGCCATTTTTCGGCGCCATTTTGGAAAATGGCGCCGGCTGAAGACGACAAGATTCAGGAGCAGGAGCCCATTCCGGACCGCTGCCGTTCCGGACCGCCGCTGGACCCGCAGGTTATTTAAGTTATTTGGGGGGGGTTCGGGAGGGTGGGGGATTTAATTTAAAGGGTCGGGGGTGGGTTTTAGGGGGTTTTAATGTGCCGGTTTTTCGATTTTTCAATTTTTCGATTTTTAACGATTTTTCACGATATTTTACCCCCCCAAACGGCAACAATACGATTCCCTCCCCCTCCCAGCCGAAATCGATCGTTAAGACGATCGAGGACACGATTCACATCCCTAATAAGTATTTATGTGCTCATCCCTTGGCCATGCCATGGAAGGCTCATGCCCCACCCAGAACATGCACCTTTTTGAAATTAAGAAAAATGTGTGTGCAGCAGGAGATATGGGTGCATGGATGGCTTTTAAAATTCGGTAGGACCGTACACTTGTGCGCACATTCCCCAATTGATGTGCACGCCAGGCTTTTAAAATCTACCTCTTAGTGAGTTATAGTGTGCATTAAATCAAACTTACAGGCCAATATAGAGCGGTGCGCTCAGGCTGAGCGCACCATTAGCCCCCATTTGGATGCACGTTTTTGACATGCTATTATTGCCCCTTATACAGTAAGGGGTAATAGTGCATGGAAAACGCACGGCCAACACCCCCGAAATTAATAGCGCGTATCACATGCAAATGCATGTTGATGAGCCTATTAGTTAGTCCCGCTCAATACAGAAAGTAAAATGTGCGGCCAAGCCACACATTTTACTCTCAGAAAGTTAATTTCAGACGGCACCGAGCAAGTGTACAGAAAAGCAGAAAAAACTGCTTTTCTGTACACCCTCCAACTTAATATCATAGCGATATGGGGAAGCGAAACGTATCGCGATTCCCCACGAATACAACGAATCTTCGCCGAATTATTTGGCCATCTAAAGAAGCAAATTTAAACAAACCCCCCACCCTCCTGACCCCCCCAAGACTTACCAAAACTCCCTGGTGGTCCAGAAAGGGGTCCGGGAGCCATCTCCTGCACTCACGCCCTCGGCTGCCGGTTTTCAAAATGGCGCTGATAGCCTTTGACCTTACTATGTCACAGGGGCTACCGGTGCCATTGGTCAGCCCCTGTCACATGGTAGGAACAATGGATGGCCTCACCATCTTGTTCTCCTACCATGTGACAGGGGCCGACCAATGGCATTGGTAGCCCCTATGACTTGCCAAAAGTCCCCTATCACATGGTAGGTAGAAATAGAAAAAAAGAGTATATAAAAGGAACTGGCAAAATAATAAGAAAGGGAAGGTGGAAAAAAAATAAGAAAGGGAAGGTGGGAAAAAAAACCTGTGAGCAACTGATTAGAAAACTAAAATCAGACAGCAAAGGTAAAAAAAAAAAATTACTTTTTAGTGATTGGCACATGTAATCTTTGGGAATGTGCAAGAGTAGCATTTTCTCTATGTGGAACTCAGAATGTACGAGATCAGCATGGAAGAAGTGGAAGCCCAAGGGGCCTGCACAGAGGAGAAAGCAGAATGGGCTTCAGTGCCAGTAGCAGCAATCGACACCTCCCCAATAGCCATGCGGCAGCAGTACCAGTGGCAGCAGAGGAATGAAAGAGGTTCCAAGGTTGCTGGCAAAAGAAAGAGAGAGGGGGTCTGCCTTTAGTGTGTGCGTGTGTTTGAATGGGACTCTGCCTGGGGCTGTATGTGTGTGAATACATGGGTGCCTGCCTGGAAGTCTGTATGTCAGAATGAATGTGTGCATGCCTGGGGGATGGGGAAGGAGTGGTGTGAAAATTAATGCCTGGGGGTCAGTATGTGTGTGTGTGTGTGTGTTTGAGAATGACTGGGAGCTTGCCTGGGTGTGTGTGTTTGTGTGTATGTAAGGGAGCCAGTGAGTGTGAAAGCATGAGTGTGTATGAGAAAATCCAGGGGAGTAAGAGTTTGTGTGTGTGTGGGGAGGGGGGGTGGAGGGCAAGAGAGTGTCTTAGAGCCCAAGAGTTTGTCAGTGTCTGTGAGAGCGAGAGGTTATGGTGGGTATAAGAGCATGAATGTGTATGTATGTGACAGTATATGTGTGAGAGAGAATGGACATGTGAGTATGTGTGAGAGAGGATAACCTCCTAATCCTCGACAATATCAGGGTGACTGGAAATCAAGAGCTCTCACAGAAGGGGACAGCAGGGGCTTTTTAAAATCCTTATTAGTTTTAATTATTGGAAGTTATTTGATATATGTGCTGTTTTGAAATATTTTATTGGTAAATGGGAAATTGTAAAAAAATGCATATGATTTTAATTAATAGAAATTCTATTTATCAGTAGTTTTAAAATATTCTTTTATTAAGGTTTTACTATTATAACTGATGCTTTATGTTTCTTGATTTTATTTGTTTTATGAGGAATGGTGGTTCTGTTTTTTCATTGTTAATACACAGAGTCTGGCTTCTTGGAGTTTCCATTTCAGTTTTTGTCTAATTTGTGCTCCTTTATTTTGTATTCTGTATTTGGTGAGAGTCTGTCTCTGCTCTGTGTGTGAGCCCATGATGAGAGATTCTGCTAGCATGTAGTGTCTGTATAGGGATCTATAGCAATCGGGTTTGTTTTGTTTCCTCAGTAGGTGGTGTATTGGTATTCTAGGACCCAGTGTAATATTTACCCTTGCTTTTTCAAGGGTAGGGTTATTGTTGTTTGAGTCCTTGGTGTTATTACTGTTATGTTACGATGGAATTGCAGAATAGATTTTGAGTGTCTTTTTTGCGGGGTTTTGTGTTAGTTCACAATGTGCCTGACAGTGGAAGGTGTTTGTGCTGCTGTTACTGTGAGGTGACACCAGAATTTGAAAATATCTTTTACTATGATGAGCTGTAAGGGAAACATCCAAGCTCCATTGTTTGGGGGAATTTCAGTGGATGCACAGAGTTACAGAACTGGAGGTGCAGGATTTACATTGACATTCTGTCCCTTCCTATATATTCCAGAATTCACTCTCATAGACATATAGAATTAGTTGAATGAGGCTATCAAATAATTTTATAGTAGTTTTACTAGAAGTGTGAAACTGGCCAGCTTTTTAAAATTATGCAGAAGACCCTTTGGACTTTTTTATTAACACTTTTTTTTTTTAACCAATTTTAAAGCAGGATCCATGCTATAGAGGTGGGTGTGATGAAGAAATGTCATTTTGGCTCACCCCCCCCCCCCAAAAAAAAATTCTTCTGTCTAGAGATGCCACTGATTTTCTGTGACCTTAAGCATTAGTACAAGAAGGATTTCAGGGGGATGCTGGAGAGGCTCACAAATGCATTAGCCCCTGGGCGCCGGAGACCCTTGGTGCGCCACTGGGTGTGAACCATATGGGGCCACAAGCAGCAGCAAAGAGGAGTGGAGATTTTGCGGACCGCAAGCAGTGCCCAACCTGCTCGCACCCCAGAAAACCACACAGTCGGTGGGCGTGATCGGGAACAATGTAGGAGTCGGGGCCGAGACCGGGGGGAGGGGGGCACAAGCGAGAAGTCTCACCTAGGGCGCCTAATCCCCTTGCACTGGCCCTGATAACACCCCAATTATTCTGCAGGTAAAATTAGCTAACCTGTGGATTTTAACTTCCACCTCCACACTCAGAATTCCTGCCTGTAGTCCTGTTTGCTTGCATACTTGTTGTTTGGAAGTATGAAGTATTTCATTTTAGTCTTTCAGACTACAAAATGTATTTATAAATATATGAGGTGTGTGATTTTGTATTGCTTCCTCCCTAGACTCTTGTTGCTTATGATATAAAAGTAACCAATGCAGCTAGAAATTATTACCACAGAGATCAAAATATGATGTTAACAATCAAGTTCCCAAGGAATGTACTTAATTGGTTCTATTAGCACATGACACAAAATGATTTAAATCATTTGCTATCCCTCCCCTTCCTGGTACATGAAAGCAGTACTTTACTTTCTCAGACTGACGACTAGTAATTTATCCTAATCTATTATCTCTAATAGACATATTAGTTCTTTTTATTTTGGTTAGGGATTATTTTGCACTTATTTGTCCAAGGTCATTAATAAATAAAGCTATACACAATTTTCCAAAACCCCCTTTTAGTTTTTGTATCTATTAAATGTGCATTCTATAAAGGATCCTGCTATCTTGGCAACTAAAGATAATTACCTGAAGATAATTAGCTGAAGGGCTTAATATGGTATTAATAATTAAACTCCCCATGAACTTTACTTAGGTTCTGTTTTCACAAATGACTAAATTTATCTAAATTACTTCCTCATGTTTCTCTTCCAACTAATGTCAGGTAATTCTTTGAGTACAGTCTGTTAATTAGTGAGTTAATCTATAATATTAGAACGGAAGACACAGATAGATGGAAGGAAGCCCTCTTCTTTCTAAAACTTCCTCTCTAAACCTAAGCAGTAATAATAAAGCAATGTAAATATCCCTTTTTTAAATATAAGGAAAAGAAAAGCATTGAAAAAAATATATATACCCCTTCAAAAATAAGGACTCAGCAGTTGACAATCAAGCCAGAAAAATTACCTCTTTTTCCCCAATAGGTTTGTAACTTAAAGGGAGATTTCCAAATTGTCCATATTGAGACAAGAAGCATGCCTACTTTGTACTGCAGATTTTACACCAGTTCTCAAAATGAATGCAAACACAAACTTTTGCTTTGAGACTTGTGGTGGGGATCGAGTACGTGCAGTCAGTTGCACTTGCTTTTTGTATGGGTAGAATTTGGCTGGTAAATTACTGCAAAGATTTGAAAATGCATTTTATGCATTTACTATTCTTCCTTTCACCTAGCCATGCCCTTGGGAATACCTCCTTTCAGTGCAATTGTGGAACAATGTGTGAACTTTTAGTTACACTGAGGAAGGGCAGTTTTCAGACTCTTGACTAATGTGTGTAAAATGCTTTAAACCCACACAAATTGTTTTCAGAATTGACCTCAAAATCTCAGGGGTATCATTTCCCTGGATATGAATAAGGCTTTCTGTAATTAACTTTAGCTGGGTGTTTAGTCCCAAGGGCACACACACATATTTACATCTTTTGGACTTCCCCAGCCAGCACTCCTCCCAAGTCTTGCATTCTCTCTTTCCAAGGTGGATTTTTTTTTAGAGGGGGAAACTTTTGTTTATGGCCTAGACCGTGGTGTGATAATCCCTGTGTGTGTTGATAGCTGAAGCATCCCTTGGAGGGAGATGCTGGGACAAACCAGGCAGGACAAGGCACTGCGTGTTAAATAATAACTTTACTGATTAAGAGTCAAATTAAGGTCCATCTTATCCATAAGTGTGCAGTTACAGTTGATTTTATACAGATATGGCTGTCTCTCTTGAGAAGGTGTCCTTGACATCAGCAATTTGGGCAGAGCTTCCCATGGTGATGTAAATGTGCACAAAAGCTCTCCCAGCAGCCTACCGGGAATCCTATGAAAGAGGCCCCCTTTTTACACAGAAAAACAGTCCTTACCTGAGTTTTCAGATCATTCTCGAGCACTCAGCCCAGTGTCCTGGTCCCATACAGGTGGAGATCCAGATGGGAGTCTCCAGATCTTACTTTGTCTCCTTAGTTGTGTTAAATGGTGATTCCTTGTGTTGAAATGTCTTTATGATCATGAACCTGCTATGCCAGACTGGCTCCTTTTCACAACAAACCAGAAAATACTTCTTGATTCCAAAATCTTACTTGGATTGTGTTCTGCTGTCACCGATGCTTGTCACATTCATGGGGTGCCTGGTCTCACTGGTCTTCAGCCAGGGAGAATGACCTTCCCCAGAGTAACAAGGTTTAAACACAGTCCCTTTCTTAAAAAAAGGTTTCTTCTGGCCATCAAATGTCTCACACTGTAAAGCCTGTCACAGGTGCTTGCCATATTCAGGGATTGAATGGGCTCACTGGTGTTCAGTCCTGGAATGGGAGTCCCACAGGGGTTCAATCCAAAACGTTTTCATTAAAGCAACTAATAACAGACACACCCTCTGGCAGGGAGTGCACAGAGCAGGTCCACTTCAAAATTCAAAAGCCTGATGAGGCAGGGAGGCCTAGCGACATCTAATGGTAGACTGGAGAGTCTGGACACATTTTTATTGTCTTTCGTGGTCCATTTTATTTGCTATCCTGTATAAATTTGACTTTCCACCTAATTTCAATGAGGCCAATATTCAGAAGTCCATCTAGTGGACAAGTTTTCTGAGTAAACTTAGCCGATTAATTTGCCCTGTATATTCAGCAGGATAAACGTTTTGCTGAACAGACTTGCTTAAACTTATCCAGCTACAAGTAGCCGGTTAACTTTGAAACCTAATCAGCTATGTTTAAATATAGATGGTTATGTTCTAAAGTTATCCGGCCTAGTGTGGCTGAATAACTTGCTATTTAACCAGATATCTTAGAACATGTTTGGCTAAGTAGCATTGTCAAAAGTGAAAAACAATTAAATAAATATAGCAGGCTATCCCCTCCCTTGCCCCCAAAAATATCTTGCAAAGGCCTTGTCGGGCCGTTACTGCCTTACCCCCCAACTACTTAAAATATTATCAAGACCTCCCTTCCCATCCCAGTGAATTATAAATTATAAAGTTAGGCTGCCCCCTCCCTTCCTCCCACCCACAAACCTACAAGGGTTTACCATATCACAGCACCCCCACCCTTTCCCCTGACCCTCCCAATCCCGCCTGATACCTTAGATTAGATTGCCAGGAGCAAGTGACCCTTTGCCCTGCTCCTGGCACCTCCGCGCTACTCTAAGAGAGCAGAAAAGAGCACGGCCCAACAGGGCTTTGCAGGATATTTTGGGGAGGAGGGAGGGGATGGCCCACTGTATTTATTTAATTGGTTTTCATTTTTGACAGCGCTACATAGGCAGATATCTTTAAAGACATGCAGTTAAGTAGCACATTATACTGCCACATGAGACAGGATAACAAAAAAACCTAACTGGCTATATTTGAAAATAGTCGGGTATGTTTTTTAGTTATCCAGCCTTGTGTGGCCAGATAACGTGCTACTTAACCAGATATCTTTAAAAGACATCCAGCTAAATGGCACTGTATTGAGTAAGCAAAAGCAAGCAAATAAAGGGACCAGCAGGCCAATCCCCTCCCTGCCCCCCAAAAATATTTTGAAAAGGTCCTGTTGGGCCATGCTCTGCACAAACCCCAAAATCTTTTAATGGAGCAGAGGACCCTGCCTGGTTTTTTTTTAATTGAAAGAGTAGCCTGCTTCCCCTCCCTTCCCTCCCATCAACCCACAAATGTCGATAAATGGCGTGGATCCCTCCCTTTCCCCAACCCTTCCCATCCACTCCAATAGCTTATTTTTTATTGCTGGGAGCAAGAGACCCTCTGACCTGTTCCTGGCACCTCCACTGCTGCTCTAAGAGAGGTAGCGCTGCACACATAAGCATACAGTATGTTAAACTTATGCTTCCAGCACTGCCTTTAGCTTCCCTTCTCTTGCGCTTAAGAGGCCTGTTGATTACCCTGCAGACTAAATCAATAACAGCTGTGTCCCACAATCAACACTGTTTATCTGGCTGCTGGCTCACTCCTATTGAATTGTCTACTCATAATTTCAAGACCACATTTCCCAGAAGCTTTGTGTTTCCTAGTGCACCAGGTTTTATCATCCTCTAGCCAAATTTTATTCAGTTTTCTTACTCTTTCTAAAACATACAATTCTACCCTCAGATCTCCCTCTATTTATAGAGTTTTCACTTGTCCTGTCACTCTAGGCAGCTTCAGTGTGTGTGAAGCCCTGGCTTCATCACACCCATCCCATCCTTGGACCAATACTTGGCATTAAGAACATAAGAACATAAGAAATTGCCATGCTGGGTCAGACCAAGGGTCCATCAAGCCCAGCATCCTGTTTCCAACAGAGGCCAAACCAGGCCACAAGAACCTGGCAAATACCCAAACACCAAGAAGATCCCATGCTACTGATGCAATTAATAGAAGTGGCTATTCCCTAAGTCAGCGCTTCTCAACCGGTGTGTCGCGACACACCAGTGTGTCGCTAAGCACCGGCAGGTGTGTCGCATGCTTCCGGTCTCTCCCGCTGCTCTTCCTTCCCTGCTGCCGTTGCCACCGGGCTATCAGTACACTCAAGCCCAGTGGGAACGGCAGTGGTGGTAGAAGAAGCAGTGGCATATTTTCTTCGTCCCGCCCCCCCCCCCCCCCCCCCCCCATGACCCGGAACGGGAAGTGATACGCGGTAGGGATGTGCAGAGCAAAATTTTATGTTCATATTTTTTATGTCCGAAAGGGGGTCCCACTTGCGGCCAATATGGACATAAAAAAAATCCAATGAGTTGGGTATATGTACATATGTGCAAAAAAAAAAATTAAACCCCCTCACCCTCCTTAATCCCCCCCCAGACTTACCACAACTCCCTGGTGATCGAGCGAGGAGTGAGGACGTCATTTCTGCAATCCTTGGCGAGAAGCATGTGACGTCGGTGGCACGTCGAGTGACGCGGCGTCACGTGATTCCCGGCTCGTTCGCGCCGGACGGCTCGTTCGGCCCAAAAGAACTTTTGGCCAGCTTGGGGGGGTCAGGAGGCCCCCCCAAGCTGGCCAAAAGTTCTTTTTGGGCCGAACGAGCCATCCGGCGCGAACTTGCCGGGAATCACGTGACGTCGCGTCTGAGTGACGCGGCGCCACGTGATTCCCGGCTCGTTCGCGCCGGACGGCTCGTTCGGCCCAAAAAGAACTTTTGGCCAGCTTGGGGGGGCCTCCTGACCCCCTCAAGCTGGCCAAAAGTTCTTTTTGGGCCGAACGAGCCGTCCGGCGCGAACTTGCCGGGAATCACGTGACGTCGGCGTCACGTGATTCCCGGCTTGTTCGCGCCGAACCGGCGCGAACTTGCCGGGAATCACGTGACGTCGCGTCTGAGTGACGCGGCGCCACGTGATTCCCGGCTCGTTCGCGCCGGACGGCTCGTTCGGCCCAAAAAGAACTTTTGGCCAGCTTGGGGGGGTCAGGAGGCCCCCCCCCAAGCTGGCCAAAAGTTCTTTTTGGGCCGAACGAGCCGTCCGGCGCGAACGAGCCGGGAATCACGTGACGCCGGCGTCACATGCTTCTCGCCAAGGATTGCAGAAATGGCGTCCTCACTCCTCGCTCCATCACCAGGGAGTTGTGGTAAGTCGGGGGGGGGATTAAGGAGGGTGAGGGGGTTTATATTTTATTTTGGCTCAACAATCGCGATTTCCCACATATCGAACATATCTATGTTCGATATGTGGGAAATCCGATCGTTTATGTCGAATCAATTTTTTAAGTAAAAAAAAAATATGGGTTGCGTTTTACTAATGCGGTCAATCCGAATGCACACCCCTAATACGCGGTGCATGGGAAGGAGAAAGAGCCGTGCCGTGTGATAAAGTAGCAGCGGCAGCTGCATCATCGGCTCCCGAGCAATTGAAGCAGCCGGTAAATCGGGAAAGGAGACAGCAGCATGAGCCTCCCGCGGCCAATGGGATTCTACTTTCTTGGCTTGCGGAGGCTGGAAGAGGAGGCTGCTGCAGCTACGAAATGTGCTGGGGGGTGGGGGGGAAGAGGACGTGAGTGAGAGAAAGAGAGAGAAGAAGCCAGTCAGCCTGTGTGTGATTGAGAGCATGTGTGTGATTAGGAGAAACTGGTCAGAGAGCTGATGTGTGTGTATATATGTGAGAGACAATGAAAGTGACTGCTCAGGGAGATGACTAATGTGTATGTGAGAGTGTGAGACATTAGTCAGGGAGGTGACTGATGTGTGTGTGTGTGTGTGTGAGAGAGAGAGAGAGAGAGAGAGCGAGAGAGAGAAAGCAAGCATGGAAGTGAGAAATCTGGGTCTGTGAGAAAGCATGGGCATAAGAAGCCTGGTGTTGAGGGGGGGGGGGGGGTGTGTGAAAGAAAGCATGGGAGTGAGAAGCCTAATTATGTGAGAGAGAGCATGGGAGTGGGAAGCCTGTGTGTGTGTGCATGCATGAGAGAGAGAGACTGGTTGGTAAGGTGACGGTGTGTGTGTGTGAGAGAAAGAGACTGGTGTGTGTGAATGTGAGAGAAAGAATGTGATTCAGGGAATGAGAAGCCTGTGCACGTGGAGAGCGAGCATGGAAATGAGAGACAGACTGGTGTGTGTGTAACAGAGAGAAAGTGATTATGGGAATGAGAAGCCTGTGCATGTGAAGAGAGTGAGCATGGGAGTGAGAAACCTGGGTGTGTGTAAGACACAGCATGGGAGTGAGAAGCCTGTATATCTGAAAGAGAACATGGGAGTGGGAAGCCTGTGTGTGTGTGTGTATGCATGATAGAGATCAGGTGACTGGTGTGTGTGTGTGTGTGTGTGTGTGTGTGATAGAGAGAGAAAGAAAGTGATTACGGGAATGAGAAGCCTGTGCATGTGAAGAGAGTGAGCATGGGAGTGAGAAACCTGGGTGTGTGTGAGACACAGCATGGGAGTGAGAAGCCTGTATATCTGAAAGAGAACATGGGAGTGGGAAGCCTGTGTGTATGTGTGTGTGTGTATGCATGAGAGAGGGCAGGTGACTGGTGTGTGTTTGTGTGTGTGTGAGAGAAAGAAAGTGATTATGGGAATGAGAAGCCTGTGCATGTGAAGAGAACAAGCATGGGAGTGAGAGACTGGTGTGTGTGTGTGTGTGAGAGAGAGAAAGTGATTATGAGAGTGAGAAGCCCATATATGTAAGCAAAACATGGGAGTGGGAAGCCTGTGTGTATGTATGGCATGAGAGAAACTGTTCAGGACGGTGACTGGTGTGTGTGTGTCAAAGACTGTTTGGGAGATGATTGGTGTGTGAGAGACAGAAACTGGTCATGGGGGCATGACTGGTATGGTGTGTGTGTGAGAGACATGGGCACTAAGGAAGAGGACCATGAGTATAGAGCTTAGCCTCTACTGCTACTTCTGCCGTGTGCCACGGCCTGCATGGACATGGAGTAGGAGAGCTGCTTGAGGGGGGTAAGTAAAGGTGGCTTTTTATTTTATTTTTCTTGACTGACTGCCATTTTAATTATTTAATATTATGTGATGTCTGCTTTTTTGAAATATTTTATTGGTGTTTGGAGAATGTTTAATAGTTTTTATGAGTTTTTAATTGTTGGATGTTATTCTGTTCATAGCTGTTTTGAAACATTTATTCTGCTTATTAGTATAGTTTTACAATTATTTCTGTGTGGGGATCTATAGCTGCTTGCTAGTTCTGTTTTCCTATAAGAGGTGTATTGGTTTTTAGGGCCTGATTTAATATTTGTAGTGTTGCCTTTTCATAGATAGGGTTGCTCCTGTTTGAGTGTATTCCATAATACAGGTGTAACTGTGTGCGGATTAGTTTATGTGCATTACTACAGATCCTGGGAGTATGTTAGGTCGGTACTGTGTCTGTTACCGAGATGAGATATTTTACTAGCATGTAAGCGTTTGTATCAGTCTTATTTGTTGTGTTTTCTCAAGTGGACATGCATTGGTGACAAACTGCTGCCTTTTCATAAGTAGGGCTATTAAGCCTGGTAGTAGGAGCTTGTGTTGCTGTTACTGAGATGACACCAGAACCAGAATATATTTTTTCTAGGGTGAGTTGTATGGGGAATGTCATAATTCTGCTTTACATCCATAATTGTGGGTCAGGGGGGTTCCCGTGGATGCAAACTGTACTTTTACATCTAGCCCCATGACGATCATGGGTCAGTGTGTCATGCATGTGAGAACCATCTGTTAGGTGTGTCCCAACAGAAAACAGGTTGAGAACCACTGCCCTAAGTCAACTTGATTAATAGCCGTTAATGGACCTCTTCCAAGAACTTATCCAAACCTTTTTTGAACCCAGCTACACTAACTGCACTAACCACATCCTCTGGCAACAAATTACAGAGCTTTATTGTGCGTTGAGTGAAAAGAATTTTCTCCGATTAGTCTTAAATGTGCTACTTGTTAACTTCATGGAATGCTTCCTAGTCCTTCTATTATTCGAAAGTGTAAATAACTGAGTCACATCTACTTGTTCAAGACCTCTCATGATCTTAAAGACCTCTATCACATCCCCCCTCAGCCGTCTCTTCTCCAAACTGAACAGCCCTAACCTCTTCAGCCTTTCCTCATAGGGGAGCTGTTCCATCCCCTTTATCATTTTGGTTGCCCTTCTCTGTACCTTCTCCATCGCATCTATATCTTTTTTGAGATGTGGCGACCAGAATTGTACACAGTATTCAAGGTGTGGTCTCACCATGGAGTGATATAGAGGCATTATGACATTTTCCGTTTTATTAACCATTCCCTTCCTAATAATTCCTAACATTCTGTTTGCTTTTTTCACTGCTGCAGCACACTGAGCCGACAATTTTAAAGTATTATCCACTATGATGCCTAGATCTTTTTCCTGGGTGGTAGCTCCTAATATGGAACCTAACATCATGTAACTACAGCAAGGGTTATTTTTCACTATATGCAACATCTTGCACTTGTCCACATTAACATTCATTTGCCATTTGGATGCCCAATCTTCCAGTCTTGCAAGGTCCTCCTGTAATGTATCACAGTCTGCTTGTGATTTAACTACTCTGAATAATTTTGTATCATCCACAAATTTGATAACCTCACTCATCGTATTCCTTTCCAGATCATTTATATATATACTAGCCGTTAAGCCCGTAACAACGGGCTACATTAAAAAAAAATGTTACGGTGCACATTTCCTTCCCCCTCCCCCGGTCATTCCTACAACCCCCGGCGCCGCATTCGCCCCCCTCCCCCTATGCGCTACAGCCCCTCACCTCTATTCCCCTCCCCACCTCCACCTCTAGTCTCCCTCCCTCCCTCTGCACCTCTCCCCCACTCCCCCTCCCTCCTCTCCATCCCTCCCCTCCCCTCAGTCACTCCCTCCTCCCTCCCCCTCAGTCACTCCCTCCTCACCTCAGTCCACTCCCCTCCCCTCTCCCCCTCCTCCCCTCAGTCACTCCCTCCTCCCCTCAGTCACTCACTCCCCCTCTCCCCGTCCCTCCAGTCACCCCTCCCCCCTCAGTCACTCCCTCCCCTCTCCCCCCCAACCCCCCCTCAGTCTCACTCCCTCCTCCCCCTCCCTCAGTCACTCCCTCCTCCCCTCAGTCACTCCCCCCTCCCCTCAGTCACTCCCCCTCTCTCAGCTCATTCACAACCCCTTCAGATGGCACAAACAGAAGATCTCTGGGGGAAGTCCCTCCCTCCCTTGCGCGTACCACCGCTACTGCTCCTCACCGCCGCCGCTCCTCGCCGCCGCTACTGCTCCTCCCAGTGCCATTTTTATTACAGGCAAGCTCTGTCCGACGTGCTTGCCCACGCATGCGCGGTAGAGCTTCTCTCTACTGCGCATTTGCTGCACGTCGGTCAAGCTTCATTTATCTAGTAGATTGAAAAGCACCAGTCCAAGTACAGATCCCTGAGGCACTCCACTGTTTACCCTTTCCACTGCGAAAATTAACCATTTAATCCTACTCTCTGTTTCCTGACTTTTAACTAGTTTGTAATCCACGAAAGGACATCGCCTCCTATCCCATGACTTTTTAGTTTTCGTAGAAGCCTCTCATGAGGGACTTTGTCAAATGCCTTCTGAAAATCCAAATACGCTACATCTACCGGTTCACCTTTATCCACATGTTTATTAACCCCTTCAAAAAAATGAAGCAGATTTGTTAAGCAAGACTTCCCTTGGGTAAATCCATGTTGACTGTGTTCCATTAAATCATGTCTTTCTATATGCTCTACGATTTTGATCTTCAGAATAGTTTCCACTATTTTTCCCGGCTCTGAAGTTAGGCTCACTGGTCTATAGTTACCCGGATCGCCCCTGGAGCCTTTTTTAAATATTGGGGTTACATTGGCCACCCTCCAGTCTTCAGGTACAATGGATGATTTTAATGATAGGTTACAAATTTTAACTAATAGATCAGAAATTTCATTTTTGAGTTTTTTCAGTACCCTAGGATGCATACCATCCAGTCCAGGTGATTTGCTACTCTTTAGTTTGTCGATCTGGCCTACTACATCTTCCAGGTTCACAGTGATTTTGTTCAGTTTGTCTGACTCATCACCCCTTAAAATCATCTCCCTGAACTGGTATCTCCCCAACATCCTCATTAGTAAACACGGAAGCAAAGAATTCATTTAGTCTTGCTGCAATGGCCTTATCTTCCCTAAGAGCCCCTGGGCCTATGCCTGGACCTTGGTGATAGAATCTCACCTCAGGTGGGGCCCACGCATTGGGTCTAGGCTTAGGCTCGGGCCTTAGCAATGAGATTGGACTTGGGACTAGGCCGAGGTGAGGGTACCAGACCTCAGGGTAGACGACCCCAACATCGGGCCTAGGCAACAGGCCCAGGCCTCAGTAATGGGATTTGGTCTTGGGACAATACTTGGAAATGGACCTTGACCTATGCCTGGATCTTAGCAATGGGACATGAACTTGGTCTAGGCCCGGCATTGGACCTAGGATTACACCTGGGCCTCAGCAACAGGATCTGGACTTGGGCTGGTTCTTGGCATTGGCACTGGGCATATGCCTGGACCTTGGCAATAGGACCCAATGACTAGGCCTAGGGTTGGGCATCAGTGATAGGACCTATACTCAGGTAGGACCTCAGTGTCAGGCGTGGACCTAGGCCAAGGCCTGGGCCTTGGTGATGGGAACTGAGCCCTGGCATGGGTCACAGGCCTAGGCCTGGTCCTTGGCGATTGGACCAGACCTCAGGCCATTTCCTGGGTTTGGGACTTTGCCTCCACAACAGGACCCAGGCCCTGGCACCAGGTCTAAGCTTTAGTGATGGGACCAGGCACTTGGCCCATTTTTTTAAAAAATATACAATTACAAAAATACCTAGAAATTTGGGGGTAATTTTGTCAGAGGCTATTTTCAGTTTGTTCCATTCATAACAAATTCAAAATGGCTAAATTTGCTGCATTTTGAACATTCATTTGAAACAAATGCACATCCCTAGATTCTGCTGTTACAGCTTGCAGATAAATCTGGCTATGTGGCTGTTGCACTTCCCGGCCGCATCCAGTCCGCGTCTGGGCCTACTCACCTCTCTCAGCCGTCCATGAGCTCAGGCCTCCCTGCCGCTGTCTGTCCCAGCCATCCCTGTCGCCCTCCTCAGCATGCTCTGACTCCTCTAGCATGTCCCAGTGATACATTTACCCAGTCAATATTGGGGTAATTGAAGTCTCCCATTATTACCACACTACCAATTTGGTTAGCTTCCCTAATTTCTCTTAGCATTTCACTGTCAGTCTCACCATCTTGACCAGGTGGACAGTAGTATACTCCTATCACTATAGTCTTCCCCGATACACAAGGGATTTCTACTCATAAAGATTCAATTGTGCATTTAGTCTCATGCAGGATGTTTATCCTGTTAGACTCTATTCCATCCCGGACATAAAGCACCACACCACCTCCCAGGTGCTCTTCTCTGTCATTACGATATAATTTGTACCCCGTATAGCACTGTCCCATTGGTTGTCCTCCTTCCACCATGTCTCTGAGATGTCAATTAAGTCTATGTCATCATTCACTGCTATACATTCTAATTCTCCCATCTTACTTCTTAGACTTCTAGCATACAAACATTTCAAAGTTTGTTTTTTGTTTGTATTTTCATTCTGCTTTTTAATTGATAGGGATAAGTTAGAATTTTATAGCTCAGGTGAGTTTTTAGTTACAGGCACTTGGACTACTTTTCTTATTATTGGAACTTCACTGTCGGGATGCCATAATTCTAATGCTTGATTAGTATCCTTTGAAGATACCTCCCTCTGAACCATGCACTGCTGAGCGACTGTCGGCTTTCCCCTTTGTTCTAGTTTAAAAGCTGCTCTATCTCCTTTTTAAAGGTTAGTGCCAGCAGTCTGGTTCCACCCTGGTTAAGGTGGAGCCAATCCCTTCGGAAGAAACTCCATAAAGCTTCAGTATTAAACGGATTAAATTTTAATGTTTTCCCACAACCTTTCTGCAATTGCTGTTAACATAGATTCATGGAGGTCCAATTTTCCAGTGTATCTAAGTCAGTAAAAGCCACTAGCTCAATATCATCAGCATAAACATAAGGGCTACAACCACAATCCTGTATAAGAATAACCAGTGGGGTCATGTATAAATTAAAGAGAATAGGACTCAAAATGGAATGCTGCAGGACTCTGGATACAAGTGATATAGGTGATGAATCAACTTGATTCCATAAAACCAAGGAAAACTGGAACCACTGTAGAAGGCTACCTTACAACCAAGATCTTGTAAGCATTGCTATAAAACATGATGTCTAGTTTGAATCAAATGCAACACTCAAGTCAAATGATATAATCAGAGTATCTTTTCCCTTCTTTTAAAGTGGCTATATTAGCAATGTTAGTATATCTGCTAGCATGACATTTTAACCTGTGTTAACTGTTACGCTTGCCGTCCATGGCAGACCCACGGCACAGCCCCCTCACATTTCTACAGTGACTCCAGCCTCTGGTTCCTCCTCGCTGGCAGCAGTGGGCCATCAGCTCCATCCTCGAGTCTTCTCCAGTGCTTCCGGCTCTGCCACAGTCCCCGGCATTCCCGGTCCTGCTTCCACTTCTCGTCGGGACTCTCTGCGTGGCCCACAGAGAGACGCTGCTACTTGTGCCACGCCCCTCCCTAAGCGCAGGCACGCAAAATCATTGATTCTTAAGTAGGGACCGCGGCGGGAACCTAGCCACGGCCCTGGATGATGATGTCAATCTGACTACAGTATTTAAGCTCAGGCTCCGTTCCCTAGCATTGCCTTTGCAACAGGTCTCCTCGCTGGTTGAGTACTCGTTGCTTCCTAGAGATTCGTCTCATCCCTGCGTTCCTGTTCCTCATTGTTCTTGGTTCCTGTCTCTTAGTTCCTACCCTGCTTATGCTTCGGATTGACTAAACGGACTTTGACTTTGCTTTGCTTGACTTTGCCATTGATCATCTCCAGACTGAGACCTCTGCTTCGCCTGCCTACGCTACTGCCTATCTCCAGACCCAGACCTCTGCTTCGCCTGACTACACATTGCTTATCTCCAGACCCAGACCTCTGCTTTGTCTGACTACGCATCCCCTATCTCCGGACCCAGACCTCTGCTTCGTCCAACTACACATTGTCTATCTCCAAGACCCAGACCTCTGCTTCGTCCGATTACGCATTGCTTATCTCTAGATCCAGAACTCCACTTTGCCTGACTACACCTTTGACCATCTCCGTAATCAGACCTCAGCCTTGCTTGCCACTGCCTTCGGATTGCTGCCAGTCCTGACTCAAGCCTGCCTTTGGACTCCTCTCCAACTTACTCCCTGGACGTGGTTTCTTCAGGCTTTGGCCTGCATTTGCTCGAGCATCTCCTGTCTGCCTTTGTTCCATTGGCGCCCGAGTTTCCAGGACATTACCCAGTCCAGAGTAAGACTGTACCATCCCTCATCTGCTGTCTCTGGGCTGAACCAACTTCTTCTGCAATCACATACAGAGGCCCACCTAAGTCCTGCTGGCCCCGGCACCCAAAGGCTCAACCCACGGGGAACGAGGGCTGGTATAGGTGAAGCTCCAGCGGCCTCTGTCTATCAGCCCACTCTGCCTGCCAACGGTGGGGACCCATAGGTCCTTGCCTATGGGTTGTGTGAACTCCACCTCGGCCCAAGGGTTCACATCCGATGCAACATTAACAACTGTGTTACAGTTAACCTGCTCTAATTCCTAGAACCTTACAAGGAGAATAAAGCCAATTCAAGTAAACTCAGTGTCATGTCAGTCATGAAAAGAGATTACACCCAGACCTGAAAATGTCAAAGCTGTTGCAGAGGTACAGAAACCAAAACCATATCAGAGCTCAGATCCTTTTTTGGAATAATAAAATTTTATCATATGCTTAATTTTCACCAAACTTGTTTACCTTGTTGCATCCACTAAATAAGCTTTTCAAAATGCAAAAACACATAGAAATGGCCTAATAAACGCAATACAGATTTCATAACTTGAAAGGTTATTTACTCTCAACCCCAATTTTAACACATTATCATGTATGACTGATGATTTAACTCATTTGTGATGTTTTCTCTAATGTTGTAAGAGTTCTTCTTTCATATACAGCTAAGGAAGATCATGAGAAACCTATTACACTTGCACCCCACAGTGAGAAAAATTAAGCCCAGATAAAGAAATACGTTTTAATCGCTGGAGTAAAGAAACTCCACTTTTGCATCTGTAGATGAAAGTTTACATTGGTGACAGACCACAATCCCTTGATTGTAGTTTTTTGGCCCAAGAACAGATGTATTTATTCTTTCAGGCATAATTCTGGCAGCATAGCAATATGATATTCAATTTAAGAAGACAGCTGCATATTGAAATGCAGATGCCCAACCTACCTAGACTGCCTATAGAGTTTAAGGAATATTCTGAAGTGGTTTCTAGCTTTCCTGTCCCACATTTGAATGATCTTCCAATTACTACTAAAGAAGCTGAGTATGCCACCAGACAAGATCCTGAGCTATGCCAAGCTAAAAACTGGATGACCTCTTCATATGAAAGATGAAAAACTGACTTAGTCTAAATGCATAGCTTAAACTTTCTGTAAAACGAGAATGGAATGTCACCGAATGGAATGTAGTATATTAAGATGCATGTATTATAGACCTAATTTAAGCAACAATGATAACAAAATCTGAGACAGCTGCTATAGCTAGATTTGCAGCAAAAAAAGGCCCTACCCTAAAAGAATCAGGTGTTGCCCTTACCTATGACATTTATAACAATCACTTTGGTCTTGGCAAGTTACCTTTTATACTCACAGTCTACAGAGAACCATAATTTTCAAATGATGTAGGAAATCAGCAGACATAAATATGTACAATACTCTTACCTGGCAACCTGAGCCCCGTTCTATCATAGCCCTATTTACTAACAGGGAGAATAATTTTTAAACAACTCTACCCAGTCCTATATGCATGGGTATATGGGTCTTGACAGATTATACTATAGTATTTTAGAATCTGCATGGATGCACCTGCAAAGCATCTAAAATATGTGTATCCGCACAACCTAAAGTACGTGTATACATTTCAGTATACATGAAATTTTGTGCATACTCATGATCTTTATTACAAGTGTTCATTTTCATGCATATGCACATTTCTAGTTTTGCCAGGCCAGACACACTCCAAGATGGCCGCTCCCTGGAAAGGCAACCAAAGTTTACTGGCTGGTGTCCCTGGTGATTGTAAGTGAGGACATGCTCTTTCCCATCTGGGGGTTTTCAGTAACATCAAGATCCTGGGCACAGCCTGGTGGCCCTGCAGCAGAATTTAAATCACAGAGCTTAATACCCCTGCAGGATTAGTAATTGTGGGAAATACGAAAGTGGATGGGGTTTAAAAGAGTTATAAAGGGATAGGATGTTTGGGTGGGATAGGGGATATGAAATTTGGGGGTGAGAAATGGGGGTGAAAAGGGACAGCATAGCGGCAAGAAAACAGGGTCTAGGGTTTTTAGAGAAATAATATAGCATAGCAATGAAGTCACAGTTCCAGCAATATAGAAGTTAAATATTGTCAGTCCTTTTTCTTTGAATAGATTTTGAACCTCAAGAAGAAGGCCTAGGAGCTGTACCACAAAGAGAAAGAGTGGCTAAACCAACTGCATACTAGGGGGGTGCATTCGTTTTGAACTTAAATGGAAAACGCAACTTATTTTTTTTTTTAACTTAAAAAAAAGATGAGGCTTAAACGATCGGATTTCCAACTTATTCAACAAAGCTATGTTGAATACGTTGGAAATCGCGATTGTTGATCTAAATAAAAATTTAAACCCCTCACCCTCCTTAATCCCCCCCCCCAAGACTTACCAAAGCTGGGCAAAAGTTCTGTGAGGGTCCGGGAGCGGACGCGTGGGGAATCACGTGACGTCCGCGTCACGTCGGAGTGACGCGGCGTCACGTGATTCCCCTCGGGTTCGCTCCCGGACCCCTCGTTGGGCTCAAAAGGCACTTTTGGCCAACTTGGGGGGGCCTCCTGACCCCCCCAAGCTGGCCAAAAGTGCCTTTTGAGCCCAACGAGGGGTCCGGGAGCGAACCCGAGGGGAATCACGTGACGCCGCGTCACTCCGACGTGGCGCCGACATCACGTGATTCCTCTCGGGTTCGCTCCCGGAACCCTCGTTGGGCTCAAAAGGCACTTTTGGCCAGCTTGGGGGGGTCAGGAGGCCCCCCCCGAGGTGGCCAAAAGTTCCTTTTGAGCCCAACGAGGGGTCCGGGAGCGAACCCGAGGGGAATCACGTGACGCCGCGTCACTCCGACGTGACGCCGACGTCATGTGCTCCTTGCAAAGGAGTACAGGAATGGCGTCCTGACCCCGCTGGACCACCAGGGAGTTTTGGTAAGTCTTGGGGGGGGGGGGGGGGATTAAGGCGGGTGAGGGGTTTAAATTTTTATTTGCACATATGGACATAGACTCAACTTATGGAATTCTCCATATGTCCATATTGACCGCAAATGGGACCCCCTTTCTACTTATGGACTTATGAACTTAAACTTTTGGTCTGCACATCCCTACTGCATACCAGGCAGGTGGAGACCGGAAGTAAGTTCCCTAAATGCCTACCTGGTAAGTCTAATTTCTTCTTTCATCACAGGTCCCGCTATTGGCCAGACAATAGTGGGACCTGGAATAGACTTAGTTTTTGGGTACTTACTTGCCAGGTTCTTATGGCCTGGATTGGCCACTGTTGGAAACAGAATGCTGGGCTTGATGGACCCTTGGTCTAACCCAGTATGGCATGTTCTTATCTTCTTAATCAATCCCTGATGCACATTAAAGTAGTCCTTGTAAAAATCCCAGGGTCATGATTAAGACTGTCATGATGCAGTACTTTTAGCATACTCAAAGTCCTACTATGGAAGTTAGAAGAAGAATGTTAAATCCTACTCCTTATACCATTACCTAGGATTGTCATTGTCTCCCTTCCAGCAAGGACCCATTGACTAGTGACAGCATCAAGGTCATTGATGACTTGAAATCCATGGAACACTCCTACACATACCTCCCTGCCTCAGGGGGTATTTCTGAACCCTTATCACTAACTAGGCACCTAGCTATAAAGGTCAACTGTTCAGAAGGCTACATATCTCTGGGAACCTATATATGGTATTGCAACCGGCCCCTATAGCAGAAGGGTATCTCACAGATAGGCTCATTTTTCATTGCTTCCACCTGTCCCATAAACACAATGCTCTCTATTTCTATGCTGCAGCATATCACATCCCTGAACACACCAGCAGATGACTTGACAGTCACACTTTTAATTCTGTTCACAGACACCAAAAAACTCAGAGGAGGAGCAGGAGGAAGAGGAAGAGTGCCTGCCTCTCATGCTACAGCAGCAGCTGTGCCCAGTGCAGGAGACCATCATCAGTAGACCCTGTAGTGACAGCAGCCTCCCCCTAACCCTTCAACTGGCAGTTCTGGGCCTGTGCTTGTTCAAGCACCTTGTTGTTTCCCTTCCTCATTAAGGTCTTCTCCCTATTTTGCACTGGGATCTCAGAATTCAGGTCCTGAAGTTGCCTAACAATTGCTGGATGAGGGAGGTAAGCAGGTTACTTGTAAGCTTCCCTCAGATTCAGGACTGCATATCATGGCTGCAGATGTGGAATTTGTTGCTCAAGTACCCACTCCTAGCCCTGGTGATCAGGCTCTAGCCATTATCAGGTAAGCAGTTCTGAGGATGAGGAAGAATATCTGCAGCAGGAGATATGATTTTGGGAAGCTGGTGGAGGTAGGTGGTAACGTGCCTTTTCCAGGCTCAAGAGGGCTTCACGACTGCTCTTGAATTGGGGGGCATGAGGTGACCTTACCTTACTTCCAGAGGTTCCTGGACACTTTAATTTAAGTAGTTTTCTCCCAAGTTTTTACCGTACCTACCCCTTTTTTTTACAAAATTGTAATTAGTTTTAAAGATTTGTTTTACATTTTGATATAAAAGTTAAATTTACATTTTGAGTGTGTCTTTTTTTATGCATGTTATGGACCATGTCCCCCTAGACTCTATCCCCTTTCAACAATGCCTTCTGCACTCACTCGCTCACCCACATAGTGGCATGCATGTAGCTTGCCATGCAGCTCTGCCCTCTAACCTCTATCTTCAAATCATCTTTTCTTACAGATGCTTCTGGTTTAACTCCAAGTTATTTGGGTCTATACTTAGCTCCCCTGAATGTCCCCTGAATGACCTTTCTGTAATGGGCACAACACATCTGAGCTGCAAGTTTTCACATAGCTCTTACCTCCTCAAAGGGCCAGAGAAATGAGTGCTGCGAAGACACAATCATTGGTATACTCCATAGAAGGAAATTTCCTGTCTGCCTCTCCACTACTAAAAGCATTTCATGGGAAGTCAAAGAACTGACTTTTAGGAGTCATATAGAAGTGCAGGGAGGAGTTCCTTTCACCAGAACCTGTCTGCATCAGATTCTAATGATTAACTTCTATCTCCCCAAAGTTGATGATTTCAATAAAAGTAAAAGGGAACATAGTCTGTCGTATCCCACTGTGATTAAGGTGTCTGATGTTGCTATAGGACAAATCCTCACCATCTCCCTGTTTACACCAGCTCTCCTCTCCAGGAGGGGCCATACCCAGACATATATCTCCGAAAGACTCAAGGAAGTCTGCTTGCCAGAATACAGGTTTCTCCTGAACACCTGTCTTTTACTTCACATGAAAGCTAAAGGAGTATGTGAGTGCTCTCACATTAAAGCTCACGTCTGTAAGTTATCTCCTTGCTGTTTCAATTGCCTCTTCCCCTCACCCACCTGCACTACTAATAATTGAGAAGGACCCTGACAAAGCAAACCTTCAGAGCTTGGACAATCACTTGAAGCAAGGTTAAAACAGCTCCCTCAGCTGCTTCCCATCCAGACAAGATTGGAGAGTAAAGACAGTTAATGAGACCCAGTAGAAATTAACACCCAACTGTCTTGTAATACACAGGGCCCATATAGTTCCTAAATAGAATAAATGCTCAATCTATCTCTAATATAATAGCACCTATAGAGAATATATTCTGAGGCCAATAAAAGAAAATACAAGGCTTCTGATATTTTTTTACTCATCTATACATGCCTTGCTTTCCTTTAACCCTATATAAAGCTTATGGACTAAGATTAGCAGATGACTCCAGGTCATCAGGGATAAGTGAAGCCAGTCTTGGTTTTACTCATTGAATGCAATGGGGATAAAATTGAGACCAGCTCTGCCAGTCCCTAAAGACCTGGATTCATCTATTTATCATTTTATGGACCAACTCTACACACAAATATGTAATCCAATGGACTGGCTTTACCTGGACAATGCTATCAAAGGCCATATCTCAAATACAGTTTCAGGTAGTATCCTGCCCATTAAAATGTCTTACACTCCAGAATTCCCTGAGTGGGGAAAGATTATTTTCAAGGCCCTTATATTGCATTCCCTTAAGTCCCAGTTCAACATTATATACGCAGTAGTGATGATAACAGCACTAACAAGCATTAAAGTCACTATGCAGTAAAAACACACTGAAAGATGACTTGGTTTCCAACAATACTTTTGCTGATATAATGGGAAATGATGAAAATGTTTTTTACAGAGGTTCAGTTCACATTTTGATGGTTCAAGTGCTTGAAATAAATTTGTGACTTTCTTAAGTTTAAGATGTTAGAGTAAATTGATTCAGTCTTTAATCTGATGATATTCCCATCTTACTGGTTTAGGGCAAGCTCCATACTTCCCTCCCAGTGTTGGTGAAGTATTAAAGGTGAAATCCACTTTATACAGTTATTTATCTCCTACCTGTCTACATAGTTTTCTCTCTGAACTCCTTTGTTTCCTCACAGCACCTGAATGGGACCAAGTATATTCCTCTTCTTCCTTCTAGTATCAGATTGATACTCCTGTTACTCTTCTTTTCTAAATCTTCAGTAGATATTCATGAGCCCTATAGAAGGTCCATCCCAATTCTTTTCTCTCCTTTCTCCTTCTTCTCTTCTGGATGGCTGTAAGTCATCTCTCCTCTGGATACTGAAGATCTGCAGGTTCCTTCTCAGTGAAGAGACCTCTTCCTTTTGTTGTTAGAACAGGAAAAACAGAAAGTAACTGAATTCCTAGTTAGTAGAAACTCAAAACTCAAATAAATCATCATCAAAATAAAAAAAGGATAGGGAGCATGGGCAGAAACTCCCATATCCAAACTAAAAGTCCCCATGGAGAGGTTAAGAGTCAAACAACAGAAAATATCAGAGGACAGTCAAGAAATGCTGCCTCTTGGAAAAGAAGCTAAAATCCACATCCTAAGATGGTGGTCTGGCTTTATATACCAGATGAATACATCATTTACTATCATCTACATGGGGGAGCGCTCTACACCCATACTATAGTTGTTAGGTTTCCTTCTAAAACAATAGTGTTTTTCTTCTATATCTGTTCCTAGTAGGGATCCAAGGGATGACTACAAATATAAGAAAAATATATGTGTATACCACTAATTTATAGGCATAGTATGCACATTCTTTATATACAGTCAATATATGCATATACAGATATCACATGAAAATTTGCTAAGTATTTTTTTATTTAGATTTTATTAAATTTTAACATCATATATCAATGAGGTTAAAAAGCAATCACATTAGAATACACAGGAAAACAACATTGTAAATAATTACCATATTTACACCATATTATACATTTCATATTATTCCAATAATTCCAGTCCTCATTACAAAAAAAAAGGAAGCATAACAAAAAGGAAAATATACAAGAAAGAAAAGAAAAATGTTACAATACACCTAACAGAGAGAAATATATATATTACTAAACCAGTAACTACTTCTCTTTAAATAATACAGGTTACCAATCTCCAAATCAATCACTTTACTCCACTAAAAAAATGTGCAAATGGGTTGGATCAAGAAATATAAACTTATTCTTCTGATAGGTTATCAGGCACTTACAAGGAAATCTGAGGAAAACTGAGGCTCCTAGATCCACAACTTGCAGTCTCAACTGCAAAAGCTGCTTCCTCCTAAGTTGTGTGCTTCTAGAGACATCAGGGAAAATGGACTCTTTGCTCACAAAAAAGAACTTTCTTATTGTTAAAATACTTTTGGAGTACAAGATTTGTATCTTCCTCCAAACTAAAGGAAACTATCAAAGATGCCCTGGTAGCTTTATCTTCTATAGATGCCTCTAAAAAAGGTGATAAATTAGCACTATCAGCTTTCAATACATCCATTTCATTTTCAAGACCTTAGCCTTTCTTTTTCAAATGGGGGACATAGTAACTTTTGGAAATCAATATTTCTTTACCGCTAGGGATACATTTCCCCAATATATTTTTTAAATAGCTCGAATGCTGAAAGTAGCCTAGAAACAGGGAAGTTTAAAATATGCAGGTTTTTAACCCTCATAACATTGTCCAAACTTTCAAGTTGTTTGTGAATAATTAAAGTATCCTGATAAAGGAAGTTCCACATGATTGAACAGATGTAACCTGCGAACTTAAGGATTGAGTAGTTGACTCTAAAATAGGTGCTTTCCATAATCTTCAAGCATACTCTGAGTCTCAATGGAAAAATTACCAGATTGGGTTATTTATTAAGATAAAGATTTCTCCATTATGGCAACCACCCTCCATACATCAACAAGTGCAACCTTAGGTGCCTGAATCTTCTGGCAGAGAAGTAGCAGATGTATGAGATTCTGTTTCAGAAGCAAGAGAATTGTTTACAGTCTGAACAGGATGCAAACTTCCTGGATCCATATATGATAGGGATTAAGCTCCTTCAGAATCAGATTTATTCACTAGAGAACCAAATCCAGGGGGTCTGAGAGGTGAAGGAGGGGACTGCTCTTAGCCTGGATTGGCTAAAGCATTGGAGGAAAAAGAAATAGGTATAGAATCTCTCATTGGTTGACTAACCCTATTGGCCAAATGGAAATCCATAGATCCCTTCACCGCAACCACTCTAGGAGTAAAGATTGTTATTCTGGCTTTCTTTTTCTTCCCATCAAATATTAGAAGGAGCACCTTCGAAATCTTCATTGAGAGAGCACCTTCCAAATCTTCATTGAGAGAGACTGGCCAGAGAGGTGACATGTGAATGTGTGAGAAAGACAGATCCAGGAGATGACGTGTTTGTGTGTGTGTGTGTGTGAGTGTGTGTGTGTGTGTGTGTGTGTGTGTGTGTGTGTGAGGGAGAGAGAGACTGGTTGGGGAAATGATTGGTGTGCGAGAGACAGAAACTGGTCCTGAGGGTGTGACTGGTGTGTGTGTGTGAGACAGAAGAGACTGGTTGTGGTCCCTAAGGAAGAGGACAGTGAGGACAGCTTCAGCAGCTACTGCTGCTTCTGGTGTGGCCTGCAAGGGAAAGGAGTAGGAGAACTGCTGGAGAGGATAAGTAAAGGTGGATTTTAAAGTTCATTTTTCTTGATTTACTATCATTTTAATTATTGGGTAGTATGTGAAGTATCTGCTGTTTGAAATATTTTATTGGTGTTTGGTAAAGCTTTCAAAATTTGCATGAGTCTTTAATTATTGGATATTCTATTCAGCAGCTGTTTTGAAATTATTTTATTAGTATGATTTTACTATTATGATTAATGATTTATATATCTTGATTTTATTGATTGTTTCATGAGGAATGGTGAAATTTTTTATTTTCCATTGTTGCACTGTATAGAGTCTGGCGTGATACGTTTTACAGTTCAGTTGTTGTCTGCACATTTCTATTTATACTTTATGTGACTTTATTCTGTATTTGGTGAGGGTTTGTGTTCTGCCTGCAAAGACTGAGATGAAGCATTCTTTTAATATGTGGTTTCTCTGTAGGATTCTGTAGTAGCCTTAGCTTGGCCTGATCTTTTTTCCTGATAGGATGTGCATTGATATTTTAGATTCTGGTGTAATATTTGTGGTATTCTTTTTCATAGGTAGGGTTGTTATTCTTTGTAGGGATGTGAATCGGGCTTCGGACGATTGAAAATATCGTACAATATTTTCAAAATCGTCAGAAATCGGGGGCTCCCCAAAACGATAGGCAAACCCCACGATATTGTTCGTGGGGGTTCTCTTATCGTTTTGGGGGAGGGCGGGAAAAACGGCACACAAAAATAACCCCTAAACCCACCCCGATCCTTTAAAACTAATCCCTTAGCTTCCCCCATCCTCCAGACCCCCAAAAAAACTTCTTACAGGTACCTGGTGGTCCAGTGGGGGTCCCGGGAGCGATCTCCTGCTCCTGGGCCGTCTGCTGCCACTAATCAAAATGGCGCCGATGGCCCTTTGCCCTTACCATGTGACAGGGTATCCATGCCATTGGCCGGCCCCTGTCACATTGTAGAAGCACTGGATGTCCCATGCCATTTTTAAAGATGGCGCCGGCCATCCAGTGCTCGCTTCCAATTAAATCCCGAATTAAACACAAATCCATGACCATCATTCATAAATTACTAAACAACGAACATCAAAATCAAATTGGCTTACACATAACCCCCCAGAATTCCCAAAGAAACTTACGTTCAAACAACACAGGCCGCTTAACTATCCCCCCATCAGAGATGCTCACTTGTCAACAACTAGAGAAAGAGCTTTCTCCATTGGCTGCCCTAAAATATGGAACTCCCTCCCAAAGGATTTGAGAATCCAACCTAACCTCAAAACTTTCAAAAAAGATCTAAAAACATGGCTGTTTCACAAAGTCTATATTGAAACTCAAACCTCACATCATCCCAAAACCCGAAGGAACTATCAACCAAATACATAAAAGAACTTGTCTCCAACCAGCACCTTTCAAAAACTGAATTTTTTCTGGACTATAAAAAGTTTAACTTTTTGTTTAATATATTTCCTGTTATACCTTAATTCACAATTGTTAAGAATATGACACTTTGAATCTTGTAAACCGTTGTGATGGCTTCACCAAATGACGGTATATAAAACTCAACAAATAAATAAATAAATCAACAAGTCTTTCAGTGGACTCACCAGCACATCTCGGAGTTCCCTTAGTATCCTGAGTGTACCTCATCCGGCCCCATGGCCTTGTTTACTTTCAGATTTTCTACATTTTCCCATACAGTCTCCTCTGTAATTGGGGTTACGTCTACTCCATTCCAATCCATGTTCTTGCCAACTAGCAACTGTACTTCTCCAGGGTCTTCTTTAATGAACACTGAACTGAAATAATTGTTTAATATTTCTGCTATTTCCTGATATTTATCTATATATTGCTCTATGTCACATTTCAATTTTACTGTTTCACCTTGGGCCTAACTCCTTTCTCTGATATATCTGGAAAAGGTTTTTTTCACTTTGCTTTACCTCTTTGCCAAACCTTTCTTCCACTTCACCTTTAGCTTTCCTGATTTTTTCTTTATCTCCTTCAGTTTCATAATGTCTTCTTCCCTGTTTTCCTCTTTCTGGGATCCTTTGTGTTTTGATTGGTGTGTGTGTGGACCCTTGGACCGAGGAACGAGTTGACACAGCCTGTGGGGAGGAGCCCCACAGGTCCACACCGTCAGGAGGTGAGGTGTTGGAGTATAGGGAATCTCTGTGCACAGTCGTGGGGAGAACCCCAGAAACTAGGAGGTGACCCCGTAGGGTAGCAGACTGTAGACAATACTTGGAGAGTCTGGTGAGAGAGGGCACCAGGCAGACCACGGGGTGGTCGGTGCCCGAACAGCCGAGCAGAAGTTACTCCGAGAGGACAGCCCCGAAGGGTGGAGTTGCAGCGTAGTGGGAGTAGATGGGAGAGTGTAGGTGAACCCACAGGGCAGTAAGCCTGAGCCCAAATCCAGCAGCTCACATAGACAGGTACCTGGAGACCGGAGGGTAGCTGGCTGAGTAGTAGAGAAGCAGACCCAAGGAGCGGGACAGCTGTCAATGGTAGAATATCCAGGAGCAAGCCCTGAGGAGCGGGGAAGCTCAGGGTGATCTGAGAATAGGTGAGCACAACCCGAGGAGCGGGAAGCGTGAACAGTCTTGAATAATATGGCGCAACCCCGAGGAGCAGGGAAGGCCAGCTGAGGACTCACCAGTCGCTGCAGTTGTTCCCAAGGAGAGCCAAGAGATAGAGCAGGAAGCCAGATGAGACCCAAGAGGTGCGGGGCCAGCCTGAGGAGTGGGGTAGGCCAGGGAGCAAGTCCCGATAGAGTGCACACTGACCTCTGAGGAGCGAATCCCAGACAGGGTCCATGAAGCAGGCAGGAGCGGCATCTCAGGAACAAGAGGCAGGCGTAGTACTCGTATGAAACTTGTTGCTAAGTCAGCTTGCTGGAAGCGAAGCAGAAGCTTAAATACAGAAGTCCGTTGACATCATCAAACGGGAATGGCCTCGAGGTTCCCGCCGAAGCAGCTTCAAAGGCGGGACTTGTGACGCGTGCGTGCTCACCTAGGAAGGCCCGACATCGGAGCAGGAAGTAATGGCATCCATGCCTCTGCGTGGAGGCCCGGGGAATGCGGCGATGCAGGCAGGCCCATGCAGCGAGCACACCCGGGGAGGGTAGAAGTGTGGAACAAGCAGTGAGTTCTTGTGGTCACAGCTGTCTGTGACTGACAGGCATAACAGCACCCTCCCTCTTAAGACCCCTCCCCGGGGGTTTGGGTTTGTGAGGATTGTTGGCATGGAACTGTCAAAGAAGATCCTTGTCGAGGATGTTAGCCATGGGTTCCCAGCTGTTCTCCTCAGGACCAAACCCTACCATGACCGGAGGTATTCCCATCTCTTTCTATGCTTTCGGATATCCAAGACCTCCCGAACTTGGTATGTGACATTGGCTTCCGAAGCCACTGGGACAGGATTTGGGAGCCTCTTGGAGAATTCGGGGAGAATCAGAGGCTTGAGTAGAGACATGTGAAAGTCATTGTGCATTTTAAGTGATGACTGCAGTTGTAACCGATAGGTAACAGGCCTCAGACAATGTACTACTGGAAATGGTCCAATGAATTTAGGAGCAAAACGAGCAGAGGGCAGCTTAAGGTGAATGAACTTGGTGCTGAGCCATACTTTATCTCCAGGTTGAAACAGGTGCAGCAAGGTGATGGGCGTCAAAAGCCCTTTTTGATCTCTGAGCGGCTTTCTCCAGCAGCTGTTGAGTATTTTGCCACAGTTGATGAAACTCTTTAGCAGTTGCCTGTGCTGCCGAGGAGGCGACGGACAGTGGAAGTGGAAGCGGTGGCAAGGGTTGACGTCCATAGACCAGTTGGAAGGGTGATGAACCCGTGGAGGTGGAGATGTGAGAATTTAGGGCGAACTCCTCCCAGGGCAGCAGACTGGCCCAGTCGTCTTGCTGCAAGTTTACATATGCTTGTAGGAATTTCTTAAGGGTCCTGTTCGTCCTCTCAGTTTGGCCATTGGCCTGAGGGTGGTAGGCCGAGGTAAAATCTAAGGAAATATCAAATTTTTTGCAAAGGGCTTTCCAAAAGCGTGCAGTAAACTGGACTCCACGGTCCAAGAGAATGTGTCTGGGAAGACCATGGAGCCGAAACACTTGCTTACAAAACAGCTTAGCCAGCTGAGGTGCCATAGGGAGTTCTGGTAGAGCCACAAAATGTGCCTTCTTAGTAAAACTATATGGCATTATTTCCATTGGAGACCGGCAAATCCACAATAAAATCTGTTGTAATATGGGTCCAGGATTTGCTGGGCACGGGGAGCGGTTGTAAAAGTCCCCAAGGTTTCCCTGCCAGAGGCTTATAGTTCGCACACATGGGGCAGGACTCCACATACGCTTGAGTATCCTTGCACATGGAAGGCCATCAGTAGTAGCGTTGCAGAGTGGAGAGAGTCCTAGAATGACCTGGGTTTCCAGAGGTCAATTAAACGTGGGCCCATTGCAAAACCTTGGGTTGCAGTGGGCAAGGAACCACGGTCTTGCCCAGAGGCACTGGAAAAGTGGCTGAAAGGAGAACCCTTGTGGGGGTCAATGATATGTCGAGAAACATCTGGTAGATCCTCAGTGATGAATGATCGAGAGAGGGCATTGGCATGGCCATTCTTATCCCCAGGGCGGTAGCGTAGGATGAAGTTGAACCTTGTAAAGAAGAGGGACCAATGGGCCTGATGGCTGTTTAGGTGCTGAGCCTGGTGTAGATAATGGAGATTCTTATGGTCTGTATATACTGTAATCTGATGTTGTGCCCCTTCAAGCCAGGGGCGCCACTCTTCAAGGGCCAATTTGATGGCCAACAGTTCTTTATCCCTGATGCTGTAGTTTCGCTCCGCTAGTGTGAAGCATCAGGAAAAGAAAGAGCAGGGATGGAGCATGTGAATGGGGGAGAACTGACTCAACACCATGCCAACTCCGACGTCAGAGGCGTTGACTTCTATCATGAATGGGCATGTGGGGTCCAGGTGTCGGAGACAGGGTTCTTTCAGGAAAGCTGACTTGGGATCCTGAAAAGCAGTCATGGCCTCCAGTGACCACTAAGAGGGATTGGCACCCTTACGGGTCATGGCAGTGAGTGGTGCTGTCAAGGTGGAGTAATGATGAATAAAAGAGCAGTAGTAATTGGCAAAGCCAAGAAATCTCTGGAGGGCCTTGAGACCCATAGGCTGAGGCCAATCACTGATGCATTTGAGCTTCTGGGGTTCCATCTTAAACCGCTGACTGGATACCATGTACCCCAGGAAAGGCACGGACTCTTGTTTGAACGAGTACTTCTCAAGCTTGGCGAAAAGTTGATTGTCTCGCAAGCATTGAAAAACTCGAGAAACGTCTCAGCAATGACTCTGGAAGGCTTGAGAGAAGACTAAAATGTCATCGTGGTATATGACGATGCATTGATACAGCATATCTCTGAAAACTTTGTTCATTAAATTTTGAAACACCGCAGGAGCATTGCACAAGTCGAACGGCATCACAATATATTCAAAGTGGCCATCGCGGGTGTTAAAAGCTGTTTTCCACTCATCGCCCTCACATATTCGGATCAGATTATAGGCCCCAAGGAAGTCTAACTTCTAAAAAATCTGTCTAAGAGCTCTGATATGATAAAAGTCTAACTTCTAAAAAATCTGTCTGTCAAAGAGCTCCGATATGATAAAAAATCTGTCTGTCAAAGAGCTACGATATGAGTGGCAGAGGGTAGCAATCCTTGATGGTTATTTCAATAACACTTCGATAGTTGATGCAGGGGCGCAGGGAGCCATCTTTTTTTCCCACAAAGAAAAATCCTGCCCCTGCTGGTGACTTGGAGGACCAGATAAACCCTTTAGCCAGATTTTCCCGAATATATTCTGACATGGCTTGGATCTCTGTCAGAGAAAGAGGATAAGTCCTGCCCCATGGAGGCTCAGTATTGGGCTTCAAGATAATCGCACAATCATATGAGCAATGAGGTGGTAAGGTATCTGCGGCCTTTTTGGAGAACACTTCGGAGAAGGATGCATAAGGCAGTGGAAGGCCGGGCAGAGAGGGTACGGTCATCATGCAAGGCAATTGTGAGATGGATTCCAGACAGTTCTGGTGGCAGTCCAAACCCCAATGGGAAAGCCTTAGGGTAGTCCAGTCGAACTGTGGAGTGTGCTTTGAAGCCAGGGTAATCCCAAGACAACCGGGTGGATGGCCTTGTCTAAGATGTGGAACAAAATGTATTCCTTATGCAAGATTCTGGTGTGTAGCTGGATGGGAGCAGTGGTGTGTGTGACCTCACCAGGCAGAGGTTCCCCGTGAATAGACAAGAGTAGCAGGGGAACCGGGGAGCGAATGGTGTGGATTCGCAGATGCTCAGTGAGCTGCTTCAAGATAAAGTTCCCTCCAGCCCCAGAGTCCACCAGGGCTAATGTGTGTAATTCCTGGTTGTTCATGTGGATGGAAACAGGAACAGTCAGTAGAGGAGATGGCAAGATCAGGCCTAGGAGAAGTCCTCCAGCAGATCCTAGGCCCAGTGGTTTCCAGGGCAGTCTGGGCAAGAGGCGATGGTGTGCCCACGTTGGCCACAGTACAAGCAAAGGCCGGACTGCTGATGGCAATGACATTCCTTGGGAGAGAGTCTACTCCTACCTATTTGCATGGGTTCTTCCTCTGTAGAGTTAGGCGAAGCAATGGGTTTAGGAGAGGGCAGATGTCAAGCTCGAGATGGCCCAGGAGTCAGTTTCCGGGAAGCTCTGGATTCAAGAGAGCATTCTTGTAGGCGAAGGTTGATGCACCCTGTGAGGTCAATGAGGGAGTCCAAGAAAGTAGGCAATTCGCGGGCAGCCAATTCATCCTTTATGCGTGGACTCAAGCCCTCCAGGAAGATAGAGCGCACACAGTTGGAGTCCCACTGTAATTCTGATGCAAGTGTTCAAAATTCAATGACATAATCTGTTAAAGGGCAAGAGCCCTGCTGAAGGTGAAGGAGAGTTGACCCAGTGAAGGCACACTGGCCTGGTCTTCGAAGATGGACCGAAACAGGGCCAAGAATCCTGGAAGGTCCCGAAGGAAGGGGTCTGCTCGCTCCCAGAGAGTTGATGCCCAAGCCAGGGCTTTGCCGTCTAAAAAAGCCAGGATGTACATGGTCTTGGTGATCACATCTGGGAAGTATGCAGGTTGCAAGTAGAAATGCATATTGCATTGGTTCAGGAAGCCTCGACACATGACAGGGTTCCCTGAGTAGCGTGGTGGTGCCGGTAGCAGCACGGTCAGCCGAGAAGCCGGAAAAGAGGTAGAGATATTGAGCTTGGCAGATGTAGCTGAGGCAGTCACTGCAGCATCTAAGTGAGAGCTCAGGTTGTCTATAGCAGTGACTAAGGACTCCAAGAACTTCTACTGGTCACTGATCCATTGTGCCAGGCCAGATATGGCTTGCAAAGCCATAACCTCTGCTGGGTCCATCGACTTGGCAATCTGTTAAGATTGGTGTGTATGTGGACCCTTGGCCCAAGGTGCGAGTTGACACAGCCTATGGGGAGGAGCCCCACAGGTCCGCACCGTCAGGAGGCGAGGTGTTGGCATGTAGAGAATCTCTGTGCACAGTCATGGGGAGAACCCCAGGGACCAGGAGGTGACCCCCGTAGGGTAGCAGACTGTAGACAGTACTTGGAGAGTCTGGTGAGAGAGGGCGCCAGGGAGACCATGGGGCGGTCGGCACCCGAACAGCCGAGCAGGAGATACTCCGATAGGACAGCCCCAAAGGGCAGAGCTGCAGCGTAGTGGGCATAAACGGGAGAGTGTAGGCAAACCCACAGGGCAGTGAGCCCAAGCCCAAATCCAGCAGCTCATGTAGACAGGTACCTGGAGACCGGAGGGTAGCTGGCTGAGTACTAGTAGAGAAGCGGACTCGAGGAGCAGGTCAGCTGTCAATGGTAGAATATCCAGTGGCAAGCCCAGAGGAGCTAGAAAGCTCAGGGTGATCTGAGAATAGGTGAGCGTGGCTCGAGGAGCAGGACGCGCGAACAGTCTTGAATAATACGGCGCAACCCCAAGGAGTGGGAAAAGCCAGCTGAGGACTCACAAGTCGCTGCAGTAGTTCCCAAGGAGAGCCGAGAGATAGAGCAGGAAGCCAGATGAGACCCAAGAGGCACGGGGCCAGCCCGAGGAGCAGGATAGGCCAGGGAGCAAGTCCCCATAGAGCACACACTGACCCCCGAGGAGCAGGTACCAAACAGGGTCCATGAAGCAGGCTGGAGCGGCATCTCAGGAACAAAAGGCAAGCATAGGACTCATACGGAACTTCTTGCCAAGATGGCTTGCTGGGGGCGAAGCTGGAGCTTAAATACAGGAGTCCGATGACATCATCAAACGGGGATGGCCCTGAGATTCCCGCCGAAGCGGCTTCAAAGGCAGGACTTGTGACTCGCGCACACGCGCCTAGGAGGGCCGGACATCGGAGCAGGAAGTAATGGCGTTCATGCCTCTGCGAGAAGGCCTGGGGAACGTGGTGATGCAGGCAGGCCCATGCAGCGAGCAGACCCGGGGAGGGTAGAAGTGTGGAACAAGCAGTGAGTACTCGCGGTTGCAGCCTTCTGCGACCAACAGGCATAACACTTTGTACTTCTTTAACACTGTTCCTTTTGCCTTTATTTTTTCAGCCATCTGTTTTGAAAACCAGATCTGTTTCTTTTTCCTCTTACTTTTCTTTACTTTTCTAACATACAGATTTGTTGCCTTTGTAATAGCTCCTTTTAATTTGGCCCACTGTTGTCCCACCTCACTCATTTGTCCCAGTTTTCCAGTTCTTCCTCCAGGTACATCCCCATTTTGACAAAGTCTGTATTTTTGAAATTCAAAATGTGGATCTTCTTGTGACTGTTTGCTATCCTATTTGTGATATCAAACCGTATCTTCTGATAATCACTGGTGCTCAGGTAGGCACCGACCTGGACATTAGAGGTGTTATCCCCATTTATGTATGTATGCTTACCCTTGAATACATGCAATGCATTATAAGCGAGTATTTCAATATATTAAAGAAGTGTACTTTTCCTTTCTATTTTAAAATATATGCACATATATTTTAATCATAAATATAAAGTAGGACTTTCTTATGTAAAATCTGATTTATGCGTGTAAGTTGGTGTAATTTTAAAATATGTGCACATAATTGAAATTACTAGTTTTACAATTGCTCCAATAGTTCACCCACTCCTTCTCCAAATCATCAAGACCTTCCTGGTTCTTCAGTCTGAACTCTCCCTAGTTCACTCAGCTAATAGTACATCATAAATGAATCTGATATCAATTACACAAAATAACTAGCAGGTCTAAAATTACGCAAGTAAGTTGCCAAATGTACACTTGTACGCTTCTTTTAAAATAACAATGTGCACGTGTAATTGTTGACCCTGCCCCAGAAATTCAATTGCTAACTGGCTCCAAATTTTCAGGACAGGTTGATTCAATCCTGGTGTTACCCCTTTGCATGCTGGAACTTATTCTGATTTCTCTAGAAAAAGCAAGACTATAAGGACCTGCATGCAGGGTGTTGCGCTGCGGAGGAGTCCTTGAGCATCGGAACGCTCAGAGGCCTTGGCAAATCTGTTGCGCTGCGATGGAAGGGAGCACTAGGGGGAACTCTCCATATCGGGACGAGGGATGTGTGCCCTTGCGGTGAGATGAAGCCTTGTCTGGGAGTGGAGCTTGGAAATCCGAAGACAAGACTTGGAGCTTGGAACACTGAAGACAAGACGTGGAGCTTGGGACTCTGAAGACAAGACATGGAGCTGGGAACTCTGAAACAAGATGTGGAACTTGGAACATAGGGGATGAGACATGGCGAGCAAGGTCCCTCAAGCGCCCTACACAGCCCGTAGGCTGGTCACGGACCACACTTTCCTCTGCGCACCCTACACAGTCGGATGGCTGGTTGCGGTTCATGAGAGGAGCGGGCAAGCTCTGGACGTAGACACAGGTCAGAACAAGTTATCCCTTGGATCCTCTGGAGTCAGAGCAGGATATAGGCTTTAAAACAGGAACTTGGAACCGGAAGCTCGGATCATGTAAAAACAAGGAAACTTCAGAAGCACAGGTACTCAGGACTTGGGACGTAAGACGAAGACATAGATTCGGACATCAGGAACTCGGACATCACAAACTCGGACATCAGGAACCCGGATGCCAGGCAGGAGCAAGGTGCAGCGAAGTCCATGGAGGAGAAGCTCCCAGGAGGACTGGCTCCTTGCCAAGGCAAGGATGAAGTAAGCTCGGAGCCCTTTTGTAGGGCAGGACCAGGAACGCCCAGGGAGGAGTCCAAGGAGGGCCACACCTGCGCCGTCCCTTTAAGAAGGGAAAGAAGTCACGGCCGTGCCCCTAGGAGGAAGGGGCAGGACCATGGGCAGCGGCCATGCTGACGCTGTCACTGAGGAACATGAGGAGCCGGGAAAGGGCTGCAGGCAGGCTTCGATGGAGGAGTGTCGGCATCCTGCTGCTGAAGTGGAAGCTGGTGGTGGCCCAAGCCGCAGCAGAGGTCCCAGGAGGCGGCAGTCCATTCCGCTGAAGAGGAGCAAGGCCGTGGCTCCTGCCATGGTGAAGAGGAGATCCGGGTTCGATTCCGGACAGCCGCTGGGGCAGCGAAGATGGTGACCTCCATGCTGCAGGAAAGGCCCCAGCTTCTGTGGCCTCCGGGCCACGAAGGTAAGCACCTCCCATGGGTCCAACCATGGGAGGAGCACAACAGTACCCCCTTCTCAAAGGGAGTCCTCTCCTCTCCTTCGGGAGGTAGAACCAGGCAAGGTATCTGGAACAAGGATGGTGCAGGCGCCTCCTGCAGATCGTGAGGAAAAACTTGGAACAACAGGACACAGGAACAGGCAACAAAACAAGGAAACAGGCAATGGAACAAACAAGAGAACAGGCAACAAAGAATGAACAGCAGAGCAAAGGACAAGACAGCGGAGCAAAGGACAGCGGAACAAAGAACAGCAGAACAAGGAACAGCGGAGCACAGAAGGAAGAGTGGAGCAAAGAACAGAACAAGGGAACTAAAGGAGAACAAGGGAACTAAAGGAGAACAAGGGAACAAATGAAGAGCAAGGGAACAAACAAAGAACAAAGGAACTTCAGAGAAGACCCAGGCTGGGATCCAGGGTGAGATCAGGCTGTAGCAATGGTCATCAGGTGTGGTGCAGGCGCCTCCTGCTGGTCGTGGAACCCCAGACTGCTGGCGCCTCCAGCAGGTCTTGGAAGAAGATCTCCAAAAAAATTGGGGGGGGGGGGCAAGACAAAGTCCAGGACAAGACTAGGACAAAGATAGTCCCACTGGACATATCGCCTTGGCAAATCTGTTGTGCTGTGATGGAAGGGAGCACTAGGGGGCGCTCCCCATAGCGGGACAAGGGATGCTTTGCTTTGCAGCTAGACAAAGCCTTTTCTGGGAGTGGAGCTTGGAAGTCCGGAGATAAGATGTGGCGCTTGGAACTCTGAAGACAAGAGGTGGAGCTTGGGACTCTGAAGACACGACATGGAGCTTGGAACACAGGGGCGAGACATGGCGAGCAAGGTCTCTCAAGCACTAGTCTAAACAGCCTGTAGGCTGGTCACGGACCACATTGTCCTCTGCACGCCCTACACAGCCGGATGGATGGTCGTGGACCACGAGAGGAGCGGGCAAGCTCTGGATGTAGACACAGGTCAGAACAAGTTACTCCTTGGATCCCCTGGAGTCGGAACAGGATACAGTCTTTAAAACAGGAAATTAGAACCGGAAGCTCGGATCATGTAAAAACAAGGAATCTCCGGAGGCATAGGTACTCAGGACCTGGGACATCAAGACATGGACATCAGGACCTCGGACATCAGGAACTCGGATACCAGGCAGGAGCAAGGTGCAGCGAAGTCCATGGTGGAGAAGCTCCCAGGAGGACTGACTCCTTGCCAAGGCAAGGATGAAGTGAGCTCAGAGCCCTTTTGTAGGGCAGGACCAGGAACGCTGCGCCAGCAAGATGGCGGCCGGAGACGGGAAGCAAGGTAAGAGGCCTCCCGTAGCTCTGACCACGGGAGGAATCACAACACAGGGGAGTAAAACCTGGAATGGATCAACCTGTCCTGAAAATCTGAAGCCAGTTGGCAACCCTAGCTAGAATGCCTCTAGAACACCCCTTTTTTGATGCATATGTGCATGCAAAATGTAAAGTATTCACATACTTTTGAGGTTTATAAAATACCAATTACATAAGTACATGCTACTTACTCATGTATATGCTCATTTTACATATGTAACTCTTTGAAATTTCACCCCTCTGTCTTTTAGATCCAGTTGTACTAAAATGTTTTCCCATACATCCATGTAAGGATCTTAATCTGCTTTCAGAATGTGCCAGTTTTTTCCAAGAAGGAGGATCTGACATCACTTCTTGGCTGTCTGGGAGCCAATCTCTTTGTCTGCTGAGAAAATACAGACTGAACAAGATAATTATATACCTTGCAATTAGACTAATAACCCTAACGATAATAAGTCCTTTCTACAAAGGACATATCTGCAGTGTAGAGAAATGGTATGATCCATCTGCAAGAGCACCCTTTTTGGAGACTGAAGAATGGATTGGACCTGCAGTGATATGAAGAGACTTCTATAGCTTTCTAGACAACTGAGTGGTGAGGAGACTTGTAAGGTAGTGAGGTGAGTCAGAGAGGTTCTTGTCTCTCTCTCTCTCCTGCAGTGAACTGCAGGAAGCACACAGAAAGTATGGGTGCCTTTATGTGCTGGACAGATGATGCATGCCCAAAGGAGGTACTTGTAGGCTTTCACCCTATTTTTGAGAAAAAAACAAAAACAGGGAAGCAAGTCGTAATCTTTCCATTCCTATTTTCAGTGAGGTCAATATTCAAAAACCATTTAGACAGATTTTGTATATTCAGTCCCTTATCCAGTTAGATTTTTGCCAGATAAGAAACTATTTGGCTAAAATTTAGGCAGATAAAAAAGAGGCGTTCTAATTTTTGTTTTACCCGCTCCTTTGATCATATGTGTCGTCGTCCCCTCCAGATTGTTCTTTTAATTTAATTGAGACTTTTGATTTTGTACATTGGTTGAAATGCCTATATATTCCTTTGTTTCCTCTTTGTGTATTCCGAGTCCCAATGATTTTTCTGTCACAAGTGTATTCTTGAATTATTTTTTGAAATGAATAAATAAATAGTAAAAAAAAAAAAGGCAGGGCTTTCCGAAATCGGCGGTAACGGGGGACTGGGGGGCGAAGCGGGGGGCGGGCCTGTGAAAGCCAGCAGCGATCATACCACCGCGGTGTTATCGCTGCCAGCTTTCGCACCCAATAGTGCCATCGTAAAAGGTGGTGCTATTGGCCGCACTATTGGCGGTGATAAGGGTTCTTACCTTTTCGCAGCCAGCGATGTTTCCACCACGTCCGCCCCGGTGCCGCCCCGACTCCTCCTCTTCCAGTGCCTACGCCACCCCGACTCTGCCCCGATTTAGATATTAGGGGTGTGCATTCGTTTTGAACTTAAATGGAAAACGCAACTTTTTTTTTTTTTTAACTTAAAAAAATGATGAGGCGTAAACGATCGGATTTCCAACTTATTCAACATAGCTATGTTGAATACGTTAGAAATCGCGATTGTTGATCTAAATAAAAATTTAAACCCCTCACCCTCCTTAATCACCCCCCACAAGACTTATCAAAACTCCCCAAGCTGGCCAAAAGTTCCGTGAGGGTCCGGGAGCGGACGCGTGGGGAATCACGTGACGTCCGCGTCACTCCGACGTGACGCCGATGTCACGTGGTCCATCACGGTTCCACTCCCGGACCCCTCGTTGGACCCAAACGGCACTTTTGGCTAGCTTGGGGGGGGGCCTCCTGACCCCCCCGGTGCCGCGTCACTCCGACGTGGCGCCGACGTCACGTGATTCCCCTCGGGTTCGCTCCCGGAACCCTCGTTGGGCCCAAAAGGCACTTTTGGCCAGCTTGGGGGGGTCAGGAGGCCCCCCCAAGCTGGCCAAAAGTGCCGTTTGGGTCCAACGAGGGGTCCGGGAGCGGAACCGCGATGGACCACGTGACGTCGGCGTCACGTCGGAGTGACGCCGACGTCACGTGCTCCTTGCAAAGGAGTTCAGGAATGGCATCCTGACCCCGCTGGACCACCAGGGAGTTTTGGTAAGTCTTGGGGGGGGGGGGGATTAAGGCGGGTGAGGGGTTTAAATTTTTATTTGCACATATGGACATAGACTCAACTTATGGAATTCTCCATATGTCCATATTGACCGCAAATGGGACCCCCTTTCGACTTATGGACTTATGAACTTAAACTTTTGGTCTGCACATCCCTATTAGCTATCACACGTGAAAAGGGAATGATGAGCTGCCACGATAAAGGGGGCGGAGGGGGGGCGAAAAAAGGGGCAGGGGTGCTAGTGTGCAGCCGGCCACAACACAGTGGTGAAGTTTTCCCTGCCGAGGTGCGGCCGTGCCGCGCACTATCGCCCCCAAAGCGCCACGCTAAAAGGTGGTGCTATTTCCCGTGCTACTGCGGGCAATAATGTCCAGAACATTATCGCTGGCAGCGGAGCTGCCACCCCATTTCCCTAAACCCCTCCCAAACTTTTCCCTAACTCCACCCCTAACCCTAATTTTAATTTTACCACCACAATAAGCCCATTATCACGTGCATTAAGGCGTTATCGCGTGCGATTATGTCCTAACGCATGCGATAATAGCCTATCGCACCTTTGAAAAATGTCGCCACAAGATGGTTAATGGGTAAGACAACTTGGGAAGAAAATATCTTATATATTTTTAATTTTCTTTTTTTTGAGTTGATGGAAATAAAAATAAGAGTGGCCATCTCTGGTTCTCAAGAGCCACCAACAGGATTGTTTTTCAGGATATCCACAATAAATATGCAGGAAATATATTTGCATACAATGGAGGCAATGCATGCAAATCTATCTCATGCATATTCATTGTGGATATCCTGAAAACTTAATCTGTGGGTCTTGAGGACCCGAGTTGGCCACCCCTGGTATTAGGGGTGTGCATTCATTTGCAATGTATTGGTAATCCGCAACATATATGCCATATTTGTTATTCGTGGGGGTTGTGAAACGTATGATGAATCCCCACGAATACAACGTATCACTAACGAATAAACCCCCACCCTCCTGACCCCCCCAAGACTTGCCAAAAGTCCCTGGTGGTCCAGCAGGGGTCCTGGAGCGATCTCCTGCACTCTGCGCCATCTTGTGCTCCTACCATGTGACAGGGGCTGACCAATGGCACCGGTAGCCCCTGTGACATAGTAAGAGCAAAGGCTATCGGCACCATTTTGAATACCAGCAGCCGACGGCCCGAGTGCAGGAGATCGCTCCAGGACCCCCGCTGGACCACCAGGGACTTTTGGCAAGTCTTGGGGGGTTCAGGAGGGTGGGGGGGTTGTAGTTAATTAAATTTAAAGGGTTGGGATGGGTTTTTTGGGGGGGAAACGAATACATGTGCAACTAATGAACGGATCGGGGTCCCACGAGAACGGATGCAACGGATTTGGGTCCCGACGAATATGAATACTTAATGGGATGAATCCGTCCCTGCTGCACATCCCTGGCTGGTATAGATATTGAAGTGAGAGTGATAACTCATTGCATTGCTCATAGCAGTTGCCACCCTAAATTCCTGTGTAACCACAGGCATGTGCTTCCACTGATTTTTATTTGTTAATAGCCAGAGAGTCAATAGACAGTTTCAGAACAGAATAATTTCTTGAAATAAAAGTTTTCGCTCTAGCATGACATAAAGTTTAAAATAACCAGAGTAGTTTGAAGAATAGCTACTAAGACTTACGGCCTGCTTTTAAATAACATGATTGTTTTTAACACTGAATTGAAACTGTGAAATCATATGTGGTACTTATTTCTGGTATTCAGAACATGATCTCTGACTAATTCATTCTTCTTCCTTTTTTCTCCTTTAACGACTGTAGTCAGTTCTAATCAGCTTCACTAAAGATATACACTTTTGAAGGCCTCCAAATGGCTCAGATCACTTCTTGCGCAAACACATATTCTATCTTGAAAACTGAAACCTGTCAGATCATAAGGTGATTTGTATATTAAAGCCAGATCCCCTTTCATTTTCTACATTTTATAGCAGCTGAAGAGTGGTATGTTTCAAGTTAGCTTGTTTGAAATATAACTCATTTATGTTCCCTAATGTAAAGGCAACATGTACTTTGGGAGATAAAAACACATTTATCATTGTATGTTGCATTCTTTATTTTATGTTATAAATGATACCAATATAAAATGTGTACAGGAATGCCACAGCTCCAAAGTTATAGCAAATGATTTTTATTACTGTTATAGTGCTTCAAATATGTTCAGTTTTTAAATCAACTCACAGTAAGGACCCTACCTGACTTATTTTCTAAAAGTATATTATGCACAAAATATATCACGTTGTTTTTATTTTGGCTTAATTTTTCTTACAATTGACTCCCCTGATTCCTTTCTTTATTCTGTCCCTTAGCAAACATTTAAATTATGGGATGAACAGGGCTACCTTTCTCTTTTCTCATAGATTTTATCATGACATAAGGCAGTAGAAAGGAGCACAGTAGAACTGCAAAGCCTCCAAGATATATTCAGGTTGAAACTCATACATCTAAAAATGTAGTCACTGACCTATTTTCCAAATGTTTCCCAGCCCTCTCCTAATCCAGTCAGGTTTTCAGGATTGCCACAATGAATATCCATGAGATAGATTTGCATACACTAGGTCTCCAATGCATGCAAATCTCATGCATATTCATTATGGAATATCCTGAAAATCCAACTGGTTAAGCATGCCTCCAAGGAAAGGGCTGAGAAACATTGTACTATCTAGTCCCACTGGGATTGGACTAGCTTGGACATGTGCTCACCAAAAAACTAGCATCACCAGGCAAAGGAAGTTAGGCTTTGTTTACACTGAAGTCTTCTTCAGATTTTATTGAAGGGTTAGGGTCACTTAATTAATTTGCATCTAGAATGGGCTAAGTTCATTGTTATTTCTATCAAACTGGGTCTTTTAACTGATTTAAATGAGAGTATAAATGTAGACAGTCATCACCTGTTGAGTATTAAATTCCCTTCTGAATGCCATAAAACTAAAAATGTTTTCAAAGAAGTCTAGCTACTCCCCAGCTTACTTTAGGTTTGTATTCTTTTACTTTTGTTTCTTCTTTACTATTTCCTTCTTCTTGGCTCTCCATTATCTGGTTAGGATTTAGAACCATCACTAGTATCAGTCAATTGTCAATGTGTCATCACATTCTAGCCACTGATAAAGATATTCCTCAAGAGTGTTGAATTTCCATATATCTCTCCCTTCTAGGATTTTTATGCCTCTCCCCTTAACATAATCAAGAAATTCCTGTTTTCTTTTCTTTTCTTTCTCACTGACTTTTTTTCTTTTTTTGCTATAAAGCCTTCAAAATATGAATCGAACTGAAGCTGTGATCCAGAATTATTTCCAAGCATGCATTATGGTTGATGGTTTTACCTGGTCACAAGCTCTAGTGTAATCCCCCTGACAGGCACATATTTATTTATCTAATGAATTTATATGCCACACCATCAAGGACAGCTGAGCAGGAGAGAGTGCCTGATTCCTGTTTGTGATCTATGTACTAGTCTCTCATGGGTTCAAAAGAAGAAAACGGTCACACAGATGGTATAGTGAACCAGGCCAAAGGTGATATTACTCATGCTGGACAGGGAACAGAAAGAAAACCAAAATGCTTCATTCCCCCTCCCCCCAACTGCTCAACAATCTTCTGTTCCTCCCAGATGCCTTTCAACAAACACAAGCCTTGGTTTAAAGGTGATCTCCCTTTCAAGGTAGATTCAAACAACAAAAAGTTTCATTTTTTAAATCTGGTCTTCCAACAGATTAGAATAGTTTTAAAATGCACTGATTTAATCAGGTTTAGAGCACTGACAGCAACAACAAAACCTTCTTCCTTCAAATCTTTACTTGATTAACACAACACAACAAAATACTCCTGTGCCACTTTCACTAAAATGAGATGCAGCCTATCCCTTCTATTCGCAGAACTCTTCTCAGTAGTGGCCATATCCATTCAGTCAATGTGTTGCCACTTGCCAGGGGATGTGGTTAGTAGAGATGTGAATCGTGTCCTCGATCGTCTTAACGATCGATTTCGGCTGGGAGGGGCAGGGAATCGTAACGTCGCCGTTTGGGTGTTTAGAGCAGCGGTTCTCAACCTGTGGGTCGCGACCCCGGCGGGGGTCGAATGCCCAAAACACAGGGGTCGCCTAAAGCAGGGGTCCCCCAACCACCGGTCCGCGGACCGGGACTGGGCCGTGGGAGTTTTTTGCCGGTCCGCGGCGCCGCCAAGCACCGGCAGGTATGTCGCGCGCTCCCGGTCTCTCCCGCTGCCGTTGCCGCCGGGCTGTCAGCACGTTCAAGCCCAGCGGGAACGGCAGCGGCGCTAGAAGAAGCTGTGCACCCGTGGCTGGGCCTTTTCTTCTTCCTGCGCCTGCCCCCCCCCCTCCCGTGACCCGGAACAGGAAGTGAATCGCGGTGCGCAGGAAGGAGAGAGAGCCGCGCCGCGCGAAAAAGTAGCAGCAGCGGCTGCAGCATCGGTCCTCGAGCAATAGAAGTAGCCGGTAATGGAGAAAGGAGACAGCAGCATGAGCCTCCCGCGGCCGATGGGATTCTTCTTTCTTGGCCAGCGGAGGCTGCTGCAGCTCCCATTTGTGCTCGGGGGAGAAGAGGAAGTGAGTGAGAGAAAGAGAGAGAAGCAGCCAGCCAGCCTGTGTGTGATTGACTGGTCAGAGAGCTGATGTGTGTGTGTATGTGAGAGACAATGAAAGTGATTGCTCAGGGAGATGACTGATGTGTATGTGAGAGTGTGAGACATTAGTCAGGGAGGTGACTGATGTGTGTGTGTGAGAGAGAGAGAGAAAAAGCATGGAAGTGAGAAGTCTGGGTATGTGAGAAAGCATGGGCGTAAGAAGCCTGGTGTTGTGGGGGTGAAAGAAAGCATGGGAGTGAGAAACCTGGGTGAGTGTGCATGCATGAAAGAGAGAGACTGCTTGGTAAGGTGATGGTGCGTGTGAGAGAAAAAGACTGGTGTGTGTGTGTGAATATGAGAGAATGTGATTCAGGGAATGAGAAGCCTGTGCACGTGGAGAGTGAGCATGGAAATGAGAGAGACTGGTGTGTGTGTAACAGAGAGAAAGTGATTATGGGAGTGAGAAGCCTGTGCATGTGGAGAGAACAAGCATGGGAGTGAGAGACTGGTGAGTGAGTGAGTGTGTGTGTGTGTGTGTGTGTGTGTGTGTGAGAGAGAGAGAGAGAGACAGAGAAAGTGATTATGAGAGTGAGAAGCCCATATATGTAAGTAGAACACGGGAGTGGGAAGCCTGTGTGTGTGTGTGTGTATGGCATGAGAGAAACTGTTCAGGAAGGTGACTGGTGTGTGTGTGTGTGAGAAAGTGATTATGAGAGTGAGAAGCCCGTATATGTAAGTAGAACACGGGAGTGGGAAGCCTGTGTGTGTGTGTGTGTATGGCATGAGAGAAACTGTTCAGGAAGGTGACTGGTGTGTGTGTGCCAAAGACTGTTTGGGAGATGATTGGTGTGTGAGAGACAGAAACTGGTCATGGGGGCATGACTGGTATGGTGTGTGTGTGTGAGAGACATGGGCACTAAGGAAGAGGACCATAAGTATAGAGCTTAGCTTATACTGCTGCTTCTGGTGAGTGCCACGGCCTGCAGGGAAGGGGAGTAGGAGAGCTGCTGGAGGGGGTAAGTAAGGTGGCTTTTTAAGTTTATTTTTCTTGACTGCCATTTTAATTGTGTGATGTCTGCTTTTTTGAAATATTTTATTGGTGTTTGGAGAATGTTTAATAGTTTTTATGAGTTTTTAATTGTTGGATGTTCATAGCTGTTTTGAAACATTTATTCTGCTTATTAGTATAGTTTTACAATTATTTCTGTGTGGGGATCTATAGCTGCTTGCTAGTTCTGTTTTCCTAATAAGAGGTGTATTGGTTTTTAGGACCTGATTTAATATTTGTAGTGTTGCCTTTTCATAGATAGGGTTGCTCCTGTTTGAGTGTATTCCATAATACAGGTGTAACTGTGTGCGGATTAGTTTATGTGCATTACTACAGATCCTGGGAGTATGTTAGGTCGGTTCTGTGTCTGTTACCGAGATGAGATATTTTGCTAGCATGTAGCGTTTGTATCGGTCTTATTTGTTGTGTTTTCTCAGAGGACATGCATTGGTGGTAAACTGCTGTCTTTTCATAAGTAGGGCTATTGAGCCTGGAAATAGAAGGAGTTTGAGTTGCTGTTACTGAGATGTCACTAGAACCAGAATATCTTTTTGTAGGGTGAGTTGTATGGGGAATGTCATAATTCTGCTTTACATCCATTATTGTGGGTCAGGGGGTTCCTGTGGATACAAACTGGACTTTTACATCTAGCCCCCGTGACGATCATGGGTCAGTGTGCCATGCATGTGAGAACCTATGGTGAGTTGAGTTACATTCACATTATAAATGTCATAATTAAATGATAAGTGTGCACTAAAATCCAACCCCATCCATAACCCCGCCCCATATGACCAAAGCCCCGCCCTCACCCCACACTCACGAGGCGAGGGCGGGGCGAGGGGTCACCGCAACATGAGGAACTGTATTGCGGGGTCACAGCATTAGAAAGGTTGAGAACCACTGGTTTAGAGTATCGTGAAAATCGTTAAAATCGTGAACCGGCACACTAAAACCCCCTAAAACCCACCCCCGACCCTTTAAATTAAATCCCCCACCCTCCCAAAACCCCCCCCAAAATGCCTTAAATTACCTGGGGGTCCAGCGGCGGTCCGTAGCTAAATCGGGGGAAGGGGGAGGGCAGGAAAACCGGCACACTAAAACCCCCTAAAACCCACCCCCGACCCTTAAATTAAATCCCCCACCCTCCCGAACCCCCCCCCAAATGCCTTAAATTACCTGGGGGTCCAGCCGCGGTCCGTAGCTAAATCGGGGGAAGGGGGAGGGCAGGAAAACCGGCACACTAAAACACCCTAAAACCCACCCCTGACCCTTTAAATTAAATCCCCCACCCTCCCGAACCCCCCCCCCAAATGCCTTAAATTACCTGGGGGTCCAGCGGCGGTCTTCAGCCGGCACCATTCTGCGCCGCCATTTTGCAAAATGGCGACGCAAAATGGCGGCGGCCATAGACCAACACGATTCGACTGCAGGAGGTCGTTCCGGACCCCCGCTGGACTTTTGGCAAGTCTTGTGGGGGTCAGGAGGCCCCCACAAGCTGGCCAAAAGTCCCTGGGGGTCCAGCGGGGGTCCGGGTGCGATCTCCTGCCGCCAATCGTTTTCCTTACGGAAAATGGCGCCGGCAGGAGATCGACTGCAGGAGGTCGTTCCGGACCCCCGCCATTTTGCAAAATGGTGGCGCAGAATGGCGCCAGCTGAAGACAACACGATTCAATTGCAGGAGGCCGTTCCGGACCGCCGCTGGACCCCCAGGTAATTTAAGGCATTTGGGGGGGTTCGGGAGGGTGGGGGATTTAATTTAAAGGGTCGGGGGTGGGTTTTAGGGTGTTTTAGTGTGCCGGTTTTCCTGCCCTCCCCCTTCCCCCGATTTACGATTTTTTGACGATAAATCGAGGGAATTGGTATTGTATCGTGGCCCTAATGATTTTTGACGATTTAAAATATATCGGACAATATTTTAAATCGTCAAAAAACGATTCACATCCCTAGTGGTTAGTGCAGTTAGTGTAGCTGGGTTTAAAAAAGGATTGGATAAGTTCTTGAAGGAGAAGTCCATTACCTGCTATTAATTAAGTTGACTTAGAAAATAGCCACTGCTATTACTGGCATCAGTAGCATGGGATAGATTTAGTTTTTGGGTACTTGCCCGGTTCTTATGGCCTGGATTGGCCACTGTTGGAAACAGGATGCTGGGCTTGATGGACCCTTGGTCTGACCCAGTATGGCATGTTCTTATGTTCCCTAAATCTTTTCCCACCTGGTAAAGGCAGTCAAGTACCCTCCTGTGCCATACCCGAATGACTCCCAAGTTGCATCCACAGGGGAATCCCAGATTCCCCAGCATCAATTCTGCAGGAGTTCCAAAATCAATGATCTTTCCAAAGCTGTGCCATCTCCAATCTCTGGTCTTCCTTCTCGAGAACCCCACTTTAAGTGCCCTGGAATTCTCCTGGAGGAGGAACCCTCGTCAGATCTCTTTGGCCTTTCCCCCTTGAGGGAGAAAGTTCTTTCAGAGCCCCCCTCAGTCAGGAAAAGCACTCCTGGCTCCCTCAGTTGCCTAATCTTTTGAACGCCAGTTTGTAGAGCACCAATCATGCTCCCTGTAGATGCTTAATGGAGACGCAGTGAGCAACCCACAGCACAGTGTTTTATACAGAACCATCATACTCAATTAGTCACATACAGTGAGTTAAGAAATATCTTCTACAATTATCTTTTAGAACTCATTCAGTACAGGGGTTCAATCTCCATTTTGGGGCTCCCTCTCTAGTAAAAATACCTCACATTCTATGGATAATTTTTACCATTATTAAATACATAACCCAGGAAAAAAGGTTAAGTGACTCTCTTCAGGCCATTGTCCAAGGCATATGGCTTTGTGACATGGAGTCTCCTCAGGGAACTCGAAACACTAGCAATGTCCCAAATGGCTGTCTTTATTGTAAATATTGCATAGCAATCCTAGATGGAACCCTCCTGGCCACAGATCACTCTCATAAAGTCTTTCTTATAGTCATGTTAAATATTCTGCAACACTGACCAATAAGATGGATAAAACATTAGGAGGAAAAAATATTTTCACTTACAAGTTCATTCACATCTTAAGAACAAAAGATGTGCCATGCTGGATCAAACAAAAGGTCAACTTAGTCCAACCTCCTGTCTCTAACAGTGACTAAGCCAAGTAATTAGGAAGTACCCAGCAGATTGCAAAGATAATGGCATTTCTGGATGTGTCAAGATCAACTCAAAAGAAAAGGAATCAATTTCTTTTGATGAGACTCAGGGTTTTGCAGTTGTGGACTCAGTTCTTTCTTAAATTCCTCCTCAAATGTTGTGTTAAATATCATAGTATTATATATATATATATATATATATATTGTTTTTAACCAAGTCAACTTACTTTTTTTCTTGCTGATAAATTTGAATCTTCAGATCCTCCTACATCTGCACCTAGAGTTCCAGTGCAGGTGTAAATTTGTGTTCTTTGCTATCTGAAAGCCCAAGGGTTAGCTGTTCTGTTTATTGTTTCTTTATATTTAGAATTTGGGCTACTTTTTGGATTGTGATCTTGGTTTTCCTCACATTATGGACTTGATCTATTGCTGATCATTAACTTGTTTATATTCTATTGGATATTTCCTTATATTTTTCATTTTTCATATCAGCTTGTGATTTTCTTTTTACAAGTTTTTCTTGATGTATGCAATTTGAAACTGTATAAATAAAAAGTTAAAAAAAAAAAAAGCTTAGGTCTCATCAACTGGTGAGCACTAACTAAACTGGAGTTTTGTTCTTACTAGCAACCAGGCAAGAACTAAATCCCTTTTTGCCTGAAAAAAAAAAAAAAAGACAGAAAACATTCTTTTCACAATACAACAGGTCAGATTTATCACTGACCAGGCAAGGTTCTCCACAGCCAGCACAGGTAATGGCTTGGTATGCACTGAGGATAGAGTGAGGTTCCTATAGGCCGGGATCTAAGCATTGGCAACACAGGCAATTGCATATGGTGTCAAATATTAAAGATGCCAAATACCCAGGCCAAAATGGAGTGCAACTGTGCGAAGGAGGAACCTGCTCCAGCACTCCAATTCAAAGAGGCATTGCTATGGCCATACCTGGGAAATCTCAGGACTTCACCCTGAGACTCAGGGAATTTACCTCAGTTGCAGGGAATCAGGAGAAACACTAGAAATCTCAGGGCCTCTCTTTATACAACTCAGCCACTTCCTTTCCTCAGCAAGACTGCAGAGAACAGGAGAAGAAGGATGAGTCTGGAGCAGACACTGCGAATAGCATGAGGGGAGAAACTGGAGAGGGGCTGCAACACACACAAAGCTCAGTCTGCAGATTCCAGGATGTGGGATTCACTCAGCCAAGGGCAGAGTGAGGATGCATAAGACATGGAACTGTGACTTATAGGGGGTGGGAGCAAAGCGAGTGCTGGGGTCAGGGAGAGAGGAAAGGGAAGTATGCTGGAGTGGGGGGAGGACAGATGATAGTGGTAGGTAGGAGAAAGAAAGAGGAAGTGTCAATTGATTTGGGGTGGGGTGGGGTGGGGTGGAAGAGAGAAAACTGATACATATTATTTCATACCTTCCTCCTCTCCCACCCTCTGTTAATCAACAGCAATCTCAGGGTGACCACAACTGAAAAGTTCCCAGGTATGTCTATGGTATTCTGGAACTTTGAGGGTAGTGGTGGGGATTTTGCTTCACAGGGATGGATTTAGGATTTTGCTGCCCCAACACACTTTTGTTGCTTTTAACCCCCCCACCTCTTGTAAGGTTCTATTAAAGGGTAGCAGAAAGTTCTTCTCTGCTGAATGAGATTCAGCAGAACTGGAAGGCAGCAAATCTTAGCCAGCCTGCTGCCCCTAAATGTTTGCCGCCCTAGGCACAGGCATAATGAGTGCCCATTGACAAATCCAGAGCTGCTCCAGTGTCTGCAATCCCCATTCTCCAACCTTGCCTATGGGCCCAAAATGTCCAGCCCTTGGTTCCTGGAAAACTGACAAGCTGGGACTTGGCAAGGTACAAGACACTAGGGATGTGCACTTGTTTAGAATGAATGAAAAAAAGCAACGAATGAGGCCACTTTTGGTTGGTATGAATGAATGATACAAACCAAAACAGGCTTCGGAAGAATATACACAAAACTTTTCATGTATATTCGTATTCATTTGCTAAAAAAAAAAAAGAAAATGGCCCTCTGGTGAGACCAGGGCTTGGTCCAGTCCTGTCCCTAGGACCCATCCTTGGCCTAGGAGTAGACCCAATGCCAGGGACTGGCCTGAGGCTGGGTACCAGTAACTGAGAACAAGAACTACACTTGAGGCCTAAGTTAGGTCCTATCACCAAGGCCCAGGCCTGGATTTAGGCCTGAAACTGGGGCCAAGGCCAAGTCCAGGTCCTGATTGCCTAGGCCCAAGGCCTAGTCTGGGTCCAAAACTGAAGCTACTGCTTTGGCTAGGGCCTGTCACTGAGGCCCAAACCTGAGCCTAGTCATAGGACTGATGCCAGGACTCAGCCTGAGACTAGGTTCCGGTCAAGGAGGCCTAGGCCTGGGTCCAATGCCACAGCCCAGCCAAGGTTGGGTCCTAGTAGTTGAGGCCTGGGATAAGGGCTAAGTCCTAGGCCTGGGTCCTATGCCAGAGAATGGCTGAGGTCAAGTCCTAATCAAGAAGGCCTGGGCCTAGGCCTAGGACTGGCAATATACCCTGGCCTAAGCCCTGGGCCTGGTTACCAAGGTCTAGGCTCAAGGCCTAGGCCCAAGCCTGATACTGGAACTGGCCAAGGCTAGCTCCTTGTTACCATAGTCCTGGCCCAATGCTGGGGCCCTGCCAAGGCCATATCCTAGACACCAAGACCTGATCCTAGGCTTTGGTCTGACACCAGGGCCAGCCTGAGGCTGAGCCCCAATCACCTGGGCTCAGGTCTGACACAGAGCTGAGCCAAAGCCAGGTCCTGGTCACTGAGGCCCAGGCAAGACCCAATTCTTGGCCACAGCCGAGGATGAGCGTCATCATCAGGTTTCCAAACCTAGGCTAGGAAGCAGTTTTCCAAATCTTGTTTGCTTGATCTGATGACTACATAGATGATTTCTGCCAAGAGGACACACAGCAGAGATGATACTGTGATACCTTCCTCCAGGGTGAATTGCATCATTTCATTGCAGCACCTTCCTCTAGGGTGAAAGATGTCATTTATAGTCACTGGGTCAAAAAAAGAAACATTAGAAGGCCTGCTCCCGTGCCCAAACTTTGTGCCTAGGCCTTGGCGACTAAGACCCAGGCTTGCACCATGTCCCAGTATCAGACCTTGGCTTAGGTCCAGGCCCAGGCCTTGGTGAAAGGGATCTAGTCTCAGCCGGGCTCTGGCATCAGGTCTGGGCCTAAGCCCAGGCCTGGACCTCGAAGGAGCCTGCCTTAGCATTAACCCTGTGATGGCCCTGAGACTAGGTCTTGGGCCTAGGCTTTGGGCTTAGGCCTGGGCCTTGTCAACTTTATCCAGCCTTGGGCTAGGCACCAACATCAAGCCTTGACCTAGGCTCAAGGCCTGGGTCTCAACAAATAGTAAATGGCTTTGGCTAGTGCCTGGGTTTGGAACTGGGCCTAGACCTAGACCCTAGACCTGGACCTCATCAACCAGGACCTGACCTCAACTGAGACCCAGCATCAGGTCCTAGCCTAGAACCAGGCCCGGGCCTTAACAACTGCAACTTGACCTGTGCCTAGGCCTGTTCATTGGTAACCGGGACCCAACCTCAGGCCAGGCCATGATGTTGGGTCAGACCTAAGCCTATGGCCCAAACTCATGTACTGAGATGGGGCCTCAGCTGGTCCAAGCCTTAGACTAGATTCTAAGACCTAGCCTCATTGATCAGAACACAGTCTCAGACAGGCTCCAGTATTGGCCCAAGTGATTGGCACACAGCCTTTTCTGGCCCCAGTATTGAACCCAGGCCTAGGCCTTGAGCCTAGGCATGAGCTCCCGTGACCAGGAGTCAGCCTTGGGCTGGCCTCCAAGGCTCAAATTTGAGTCTTTGCAATCTGGACCTGACCTCAGTTAGGCCCTGGTGTCATGCCCAGGCCTCGGCAACCAAGACTCATCCCCATCCAGGCCCCAGTGTTGGTCCCAGGTTTAGGCCTGTGCCTCCATTTTTCTTTTACAGTGAAGTAATGTGGCTTTCCCCTTTTGTCTTCAATCTAAAATGAAAGAAAAATAGAATGAAACATTAAAATATTTTTTCACTCTTAAACTAATGAAACAACTTGAAGCACCCACGAAATGAACCAACAAATCAAAACAAATTTTTGAAGGCGGTACATCACTACAAGGCATAGTTCAGAGATACAACTTTTAGGATGCTATGAAACACAGTTATCTTCTCATTCAATGCAAGGTTTCTTCATAACGCAACAGATAACAGGTTCTCTTCACCTTCATTAACTTGAACTTAGTGTGTAAAAGCAAGCTCCCAGTACTCACAGTCCAGTCATAGCTACTTCACAGGTTCTCAATTCAGACAATGTTACATCTCTGGTATTCAGTTCAGACAAGATTATGGATCTCCTGGGCAAGGGATCCACAAAAGACAGCACAGTTCTCAAGCTCTCATGTTACCAGGAACACTAGGATAGCTCCAGTCATCCCTTATGAGCCTCCAAGAACCAATCTGCTTCATCAGGAGCAGGGTTGCATGTTTGGGCTGAAAGCAGGCATGCTGTAATGACTCACCTAGTGTCTCATGGCCCAAGCACAAACTCTTCAACAGTTCAGACCCTGTTTGAAGACCAGGTCTAGCTCTTTTTCCAGTAACATGAAAACTGACGAGGTTAAAAAAAAAAGAAAAACAGAGTACCAATGTGCCAACAACCCATGTTTGATGTGCTTCTGGTGATAGGGTTGCCAACTGGCTCCAGATTTTCAGGACAAGTTGATCCAGTCTTGGTTTTACTCCCCTGCATGCAGGTATTTATGGTCTTGCTTTTCTTAGGGAATGCAATAAGGAAATCAGAATAAGTCCCAGCATGCAAGCCACCAAGCCATTTATCTGGACTTGTTTGAAATCGTATTTGATGTTAGAATAGGGGTAAGCATAGAATTAAAACTCGTGCATATTCATTGTGGAGATCCTGAACACCAGACCTGTTTGTGGCATTTCGGGAATGGAGTTTGCCAAGCCATCCCTTAGAACACCCATGATTGAAACAATTGCTTGCACTAGTCTGTATAATGAATTCTTTCCAATGTATTACCACTCTAGTAAAGTATGCCAGAGCGATGATACAAAACAGTGAACTATAATTCAAAGAGAGCTGCAGTCAATTTAGCTGCTAAGGATGTGGGTTTTGGAAAATATATTAAAAACATAACTCTACAATCAAATTAAATTGACTTAAGTTTCCAAGATTTGATTTAATACTTTAATATGCTGTTTTATTACTATGGTGTCATCCAGAACATTTATTGTCTCACACCAAAGTAATCAAGTTGAATTAGCTGTGTTCTATTTTTAATATTTTTTACTTTGTGTTCCATCCTTTGAATTGTAAATATATTGCAGAGATGCACAGTGGTAAAATATGAGCTAAATCTTAACTAAACTTAAACAAAATGACTCACTTCATGTTAAATATATGTTGTGTTAAATTTTGTAAAATTTTGAAAACTATAAATTTTTGTGGGGTCTGACTCACCATCCTCTGCACCTGATTGTCCTGCCCGTTCAGAGCCTGTCCTAAGTCTGCTCACTGCCACTTCTGATGGGGTGTCCCAAGCTGATGTGCCATGAAGAACAGCCATCAACTGTTTAGGGGCATTCTAGCATACTACTGACAAGAGGAGGTACAATTACAGCAAAGGACTAATCAGCCAGAGAAAATAAGCGGTAGGATTGTGCATGGCCAAAAAGGTCATGTCTGGTTTTGTTTTTCATTTTCAGAGCTGGGAGGGGGGTTCATTTTTCATGTTCGGATCTTTACATTTTTTTTCATTGTTTCTTTTCTATTCATTTTTGGCAAAGCATTGCAAATAGTGCGAGCTGTTGCAATACTTTGCCAAAAAAAAAAAAAAATGGAAACTACAATTTTTTTTTTTTTTTTTAGGGACCAAATTTGTTTCATTTAAAACAAAAAAAAAATCAGATGGGTTCATTTGGCCCCTTTTCTTTTTTCATTTCAGACATCCCTAATAAGTGGTCTGAACTGAACTTGCTCTTGCTGGATCTACTTGACACCACCATGCAGATGGCGAGTTGATTTCTGATGTACAAACCCAGCGGTAAATACTGCACCTCTTATCCTAGTTCAGTACAAAGGGGTGGAAGTGGGTGGGGGTGGGGAATGCAGCAGGAAGTCAGTCTCCTTCCTCACCACACCTATTTCCACATGTAAACTTACTATGGCCTGACGTAAAGGTATGTACCATGATTTTCCAATGCAGAAACTGCTAAGTACACAGAGCTGCTTCTACTGCAGGAGGAAAGGGTTTCCATACTTTAGTACATCCGCTCTTGACTAAAGTTGTGGTGCCACAAATAGCTATGGGCATGATACTGAAAGTAGGACGAAATGCCTGAATGAAGGGGGCTAATTTAAGTTGCAAAGTCAGGTGCCTATTTTGTCTAATTATAGCCACCTAAATTTCAGGCTGAAAATATATGCTTAAAGAACCTACGATCCCTAACCTACATGGAGCGGCAGTTATTACCCTTAAGAGAAACATGGGGGTAACCTGCATGGAGTGGCAGTTACTACCCTTAAGAGAAACATGGGGGTAACCTGCACGGAGCGGCAGTTACTACCCTTAAGAGAAACATGGGGGTAACCTGCACGGAGCGGCAGTTACTACCTTGGGAAGCTTGCTGGGCAGACTGGTTGGACCATTTTTGTCTTTTTCTGCCATCATTACTATGCTACTTTGTAAAACTTAGCAGCCTAGTGCTGAAAATCAGTGCTAAGTTCTCCACCACTGGAAGAAACAAGAACAAGAGACTGCCCCTTGAAGCCTTACCACCCGCTGAATTTATAAGTAAAGCAGTGGGCAGAGGGCACCCTGAAACCCTCTTCACACCCATCCTATGAAGAATAAATGTAATGGGCCAAGAGCAACATGGAGTCCCCTTCTACCTGTCCAAATCAAAACTCAACTAAGGCAACCAATAGCCTCACAACACCCCCCCCCCCCCCCCCAAAAAAAAAAAAAAAAAAAAAAAAACCCTTCCAGAAAAGAAGAAGGAGGAGGATTGAGGCGTAAATCTTCCTCCCAGCTCTAGTGTTGCTTCTAGCTTCAAAGCTTAGGGCAAGGCAGCAGGTAATAATAATAATGTATTTACTTCACTGTCAATCGAGGACCAATCCTCATTCAGAAATAAGGGATTAAGCCCTGATCAGAGTTTCTGTTAAAATATTTCTCACCAATTTTTAGTCTGCAGGGGGGCTATGATTGACTAATTCTGTGAAAGAAAAAAAAAAACCCCAAAAAAAACAGGCAAGGTACCTCCCACCACCACCACCACCACCACCACTGTGTAAACCAAAACTATTACATTTTGGAGCAGTGGGCAGGCTGGATCGGTTGCTTTGGGAGACGGGAGACATCCCAACCTTTGACTAGTCCTGCAAACAACCCCAAACCCCCCCGGGCAGGGCTGGTTCCAGCCCCCATCCCTCTCCCCTCTCTTCATTGGTTAGGATGTATTTTCTTCTTGTTTCCGAAATTATTTTTTTCAGGAAGCCTCATTCAGCTGGGCACTTGACTGACTTTTCGAGCTGGCTTCTTTGTGGTCTCCTAACATTTGGGACTGGGAAGCCCTCGTGGATTTTTTTTTTTTTCACGAGGCAGAGGTCATCTTTGGTGGTCCCTTTACCTAAGACAAAACTCATCTGCTTTTTTGGGTTGAATTCGCACATGAGCCCTCCATTGTTTTGATAAAATAATTTAACAAAGGCTTCCCGAAAGCTCCCTCCACCCCACCATCCCTGCCTGAGCATTTTCCAAATGAAAATGAAGTGAAATGCATTCATTCTCCTGCTTCGAGAGAGAACACATTATCTTGCAGCCCGCAAACATTTTAGCAGAGTGCAGTGTACCGCAGTCTCTGGCAGGAAACGCGGGGAAGGCTTGTTAAACCATTTTGGGGAGCATTGTTTCATACATTTCAAAGAGAAGGGTCTGCCAGGGATCGCATTTCCGATCCCTTTCAAAGCTCACGTTTTTTGGAAAGTGTCGCGATCCCTTCCATAAGTTCTAGGCAGAAGCGCTAGGGCCAAAGGTCATTATTGTCTCAGGCTGGAGGAAACGCATTTAGGGCTGAAAACTGACCATGTTCGGTACAACGCTGCAACTGAATCAATAGCTCGGGGGTCAATGTCAGGTAACTGTGTCACTATCCACCAAGACAACGAGGATATGTTCTACTCTCCAAGTGCCCTCCCACAACGACCCAGTCAGAGACCGGCATTATAAATAAATACAACTGGAAATGCAGGGGGCACTCCGGGGCAAAGACAGCTAGCAAAGAGGTTTGCCGAAATGCAATCTGGTAGATTATTTTATGAGGACAGCCCCACACTTTGTGTGTGTGTGGGGGGGGGGGGGGTGGGTATTATAGTGTGAAATAGAATCTCACGGGGAAATGTCTTTCATACACACCAACGGGGAACAATTAGCACGTAAAATATCCACGCTCCCTGCTCTGCCTACTTGCATTACAATGTCCTACCTGTTGATATATAGTTAGGAACCTTATTGTTATTTTTTTCTGGGAATTTATCAGGGTTTATTATGACAAGAAAAAAAAACAGGAGAAAAATCAGTGGAATAAATTGACCTATTTTTTCTGAGAAAATATTTGGGATTTATTTGGGTGCACAGAATCCAGGACAGAAAAACAATATTCATCAGTTACTCCCACACATCCGCTCAACAGCATATCCCTCTCTAATCTCATCCCCTGCCTAGCATGGTCATCCTTCCCCTTGCCCCCAACAAGAATCTCCCTCTTTCCCCACCACTGCAACCATATTCGTTCTTTCTGGTGGTGGATCCGAACTCCTCCTCCCTCCCTTCTTTGATAACAGACCTGCTGGGGCTACTGCGCTCTTGGGAGCAGACAGCAGGCACTTTGGTTCGGGAGAGGAGACAGGACTTGAAAAAGTCACATCAGCGAGTACATTCAAAGGTGGGGGCGGGGGAGAGGTGGACTTGACATTCAGCACATGCTTTGGCCCACATTGGCTTCCAGCAGTGGCGGGAGGTCTTGAAGCTCTGGCGTTTCTCTGACTCAGCCTAAAATTAGGGAGGAAAACGGGTTTAAACTAAAAATGAAGGACTCTACTATACAACATATAAACTATGCCCTGGGTATTGGGTAAGCAAACTCATACTAAGAGGAAACCCTTGAAAAATATTGTCCTTCATATCTTTTCACCTTTCTAAACTACTTTTCTTTACTTGTAATTGTTTTCATGTATTTTACTGTAATAGCTAATTCGCATTACTTGTTTACATTACTTGTTTTATGTTTTCATAAAATAACTCTGCTGTATTACAGTATTTAATATTAGTTTGCCCCTTGCTTCCCTACGCCCATCAAGCCAACATATCCTGTCAGGGCAAAGAGAAAGACACCGAAGAAAGGACTTGGATTCGTAAATCAGATCATTGCATCTCATTTCTTTATTTCTTGCCCCAGCTTTCCATGCACAAGCTCAAAACCAGTTGCTCCAAATCTAATACAGAATATAGATTTACAGATACATTGTAATAAAACAAATAACTCGTTGCTAATTGACCGACAATTACAAGAAAAGCAAACAAAAAAAAAACACACACACACACAATCCAACCCATAGAACCCAATGATAAATACAACTGTACTATGGACCATTGCTAGGGTATATGAAAGAATATAGTTAGACTCAGAAATACACAGCATTTATTACGTGTATGTTTCCAGTCCTGAAGTGTAAATGCAATATATATGTATAAGACAGTGACAAGTGTAATACGATCCACCCTGCAATCCTTTATGGCTGAGGTGCTGCCTAGAAATGTCTTTAAACTTTGATAGCTCTTTCACAATCGTTTTCACGGTCGGGCTACAGTATAATCAATGATTTCCTTTGGAAATAAACTGCCGTAGTTTGTGGTATTCATGGAGACAATAACTCTGTCTATCAATAGGAGAGCGAGTCAGTTCTGAATCAAGGTGAACTGATCCTCACGTCCTTTAGTCATTGATGGCACAATTATCAAGTGTGTGTGTGTTGATATTGATAATATACACAGATTTAATATAACTTGATGTCTTTTAAGTCATAGGCAACTATAACCAATGAATGCTCTTTATTTAAGCAGAATATCATTTTAACAAAAGCTGCTACTACATGTATATTAAAGGCACAAAATATATTTACAAGTTTGCAAGCTAAAGATTCTTAGACAGGGATAGCTCATCAATAGAACCCACTGTATCAGATCTATTTAGAGGAGATGCTATGTTAACTTCAAGAATAATTGACAGGAAATCTGAACCAATTACAAATAAAGATCGAATAGTCGATGTCATGGTTTAGGTTTTCCCCCAATCACACTGTAGCATTATAATAGAGATACATCAAGAAGGTTTATTTTAAATTCCCTATGTAGGGAAACAATAACAGGAATAAACTCTATGTCCTATGTAAATGTCAATGGTTTTATCTGTTAACCTTTTTTAGGTGAACACAACTTAGAAGTAACTTTCTGATAAATCGTTTTCGCCCTTTAATTTTTTTAGCATTGCATCTAGATTTTTTAGCATTGCATTTAGATGTGTCATAAAATCATTGCCGTCTTGGAAGTCCTTGGACCGGAGTATCTCCTTTGACGATTACTGTCGAAGACTTCACAGCCCTGCCTTCTGGAGAGAGGTGCTTCGTTTCGTCTTTCATTATCTAACCATATATTAATATTTTCAGATAAAATGTTTCAAAACACAGACTGTTTTGTAGATTTAGGGACGGACTATTCAGACAGATCCGTTACTTATAAGATGACTTGGAAAAAAAATCGCAGTTTTACGAACCTTTCTTTCCTATAAACAGATTAAGAACAGTAACGACCAAACCTTTAGAAAACGGATTATTTTTACAGGACCAGGACAGCGGGTATCTTACGATGCAGTTCTGTTGATATCAGGTTTAGACCTTTATCGAAACAGTAAAGAAGAAAAAGACCTACAGAATCCATTTTGGAAGGATCTGATAATGTGCATACATGCACCTACTGAGATAATATTTTTTTTTTGTTGTTGCCGCTAAGGAGATTTGCTTTAGCTTTACTTTACCCAAGCCAAGCAGAAAGTAATCAATACACTCTTCTCATCGTCCCTGCAGGTTTACTTCTAACTGACATTATTATTCAAATTGTTCCATTCAATCGAATTGTATTCCTTGACAAATTTAAAAAAAAAGAGAGAAAAGAAAAACAGTCTCAGCTGCTAAAGGTGAAAGAGCAGCTTCGCTGAGTTACACGAGAAATGATTGCGCATTTTCACGTTTAGCTCCATGGAGAGCACAATAATCTGTAGTACAGCATTCTCAGACCCCACGCCCAATAGAAAAATAACCTCAGCCTGCACTCAGACGAAAAGGCCAAAGGCACCAGGGTACTGTCACTCAGTCTGCCACTGCAGGAATCTGAGATCATTTTGTACAGTGAAAGAAACAAGGATTTTTGTGTCTCCTCTGCTTTCATGGAAATTGATGAACTGTACATTAAACAGCATCACATTTCCTCAACGTTAAGCAACAGAGAATAGCACAGATGAGCTATGCAGAGAAAGATTGCTACTGCTCTATCCATGTTACTTGTATGATCTGCGCACTTACACATACAACTTTATAAGAAGCAAACCCATTTTTGGATCCTTCGCTGTTAATAAGCTAATGGAATCCTTTAACTTTGAAATAAATTGTTATAGAATTATTTTGAATATTTCAAAGAACATTAAGAAAGTAAATACACATCTCACAGTATTTCCAATTTTGGCTTTCATCTGGGAACAAAAAGTATCCTGCAAATATTTTTAAGCTTTTATTACAAACATTAAAATGTCCTTTGCTGAGACAAAGAAATATTTAAAAAGTAGGAATTTTTCCCTTCTGGTAGTGGAAATAAGAAACCGCATGAGTTATTGGATATATCAACCCTCCCCTAGTAATCGGAAGTGAAACGTGGTATTTCTTTCTCCATAGTATTATAATATTATAATACACAGATAAAATACTTTTGTAGCCTATTTTTTAGACTTTCAAACATTAGATTTAAACATAACAGCATAATTATTTTTAAAGTAGTATATTAATCATGTCTATATAATTGAGTTCGTAGTTTCCAGTTTTATGGTGTGGGCAAGCACGGATAAATCTTTTTTCAGTAAGGCTTGTGATAAAGAGGTAAAGTCGCCTAATATGTGATTAAATTATCATCAGTGAGATCAACTAGGTGAGGACAAATAGCTGACATCCAGAAGAGACGCGTCTTAGTTGTAAGAATGATTAAAGAATTACCAACGTTAAATTATTTAAATCCAGATTATGAAAATTTAGATGGATCCATCTGGAATGAAATACTAAATCAAAAAGAGTCACCGATAAAACACTTCATCACACACAAAACGTGTAATATACGGTTACAAGAAGAGAATTCACATCATTATTCATTAAACATCGAATTAATAGCAGATATAACACACCCATATGTCTCTTTCACTTCCTTATTTGTATGCACGCCTGCTCCTTCCCTACCATATTATTCCTCCTGTCCCATTTCCTTCCCACCTCATGGATGTATATGTTCCCGTCTTCTTCCTGAGCTTAATTGTTTAATTCAGTGAGAACGAGTCATTTTTCATTTCTTTTTTGTCCAATAGCAAAAGTTCTTATACCGGGGTTTTTTTTCTTCACAATTTGGATATTAGTTTTCTTGGATGTGAAATAACTTTGAACTTTCAGTATCTTTCTGGAGTACACGCAAATCTTTCCTTTGTTTTATGGAGCGGACAAGCATAAAAATCACAGTGCAACTTATTAGCATTCTCCAAATAAACCTTGCAATGAGCTCTCACGAATGTTTGTTCTAAATAATACATAACAGACAACCAGTTGAAAGAATGATAAAATGAAATCTCAGAACCATCTTGTACGTCATAAATAATTAAGAGATTCACAGCGGAGATTTTTTTTTTCAAGTATATGAGAAAATCAAAATGTACATTGTCGTGCCAGAAAACCGATACAACCGTTTAAACGATTATGTAAAACTTAAAAAAAAAAAAACCCCAACCCTGTCAGGTAAATGTATCATTATCCTCCAAAATAATGAGGATATGTGCTTTTCAAGTGCCCTACTACAAATGCCCAGTCAGAGACCTGCATTATAAGTTCAACTGCAAATATACCGAGCAGTGGAGGCAGAGAAAGCTAGGAAAGGAGGACAAAATGTAATCTGGCAGATTATTTTAGGGGGACAGTCTCACGCTTTTCTTTTTTTTTTTTGGGGGGGGGAGGGGGAATTAAATAGAATCTCACAGGGGTAATTTCTTTCGTACACACAATTAGGGAACAATTAACATGTAAAATGCCCACCCTCCCTACTCTGCTGACTTACAATGCATGTCCTACCTGTTGGCACGAAGTATAAAATATGCACGGGGTAAGCAGTCTCAGAGTAGGAGGAAACCCTTGAAAAATAGTTCCTTTCCTATTCCCTCTCGAAATTATTTCCATGTTGTTACTGTAATAGCTAATTTGCATTCCTATTTGTTTACACCTAACATATGTTTTCAGAAAATAATACTGCTGTGTATTACAAAATTTAACATTAGTTTGTCCTTGCTTCCATTAAAGCAACATATCATCATGGAAAGGCACCTACAAACTGACTTACATTTGTAAGTGAGATCATTTCACCTCATTTGTTTATTTCTTGCCCCGTCTTTCCGTGGAAATGCTTAAAACGCGTTCCAACAAATCTAATATAGGATATAAATGTACAGATTCATTGCAATAAAATAAATAACTCGGCAATTATAAGGCAACAAAACATATTCAATGGACACATAAAAAACCCAACGTACAGAACCCTATGGTAAATAGAACCTTATTATGGACTAAGCAAATTTATAATAACCATGAAAGAATATAGTTAAACTGAGAAATACGGAGCATGGATTGCATTTGCAGGTTTCAATTTCTGATTCCAGAGTGAAAGTGCAATAAAAAAAAAAAGACTGTGACAAGTGTAATACGATCCACCCTGCAATCCTTTATGGCTGAGGTGCTGCCTAGAAATGTCTTTAAACTTTGATAGCTCTTTCACAATCGTTTTCACGGTCAAGCTACAGTGTAATCAATGATTTCCTTTGGAAATAAACTGCAGTAGTTTGTGGTATTCATGGAGACAATAACTCTGTCTATCAATAGGAGAGCGAGTCAGTTCTGAATCAAGGTGAACTGGTCCCCACGTCCTTTAGTCATTGATGACTCAATTGTCAAGTATGTGTGTGTTGATATTGATATACACAGATTTAATATAAATTGATGTCTCTTAATTAAGTCATATGCAACTATATACAAGGAATGATCTTTAAGCAGAATATCATTTAACAAAAACTGCTACTACATGTATGCTAAAGGCACAAAATGTATTTACAAGTTCACAAGCCAAAGATTCTTAGGCAGGGAGATCTCATCAATAGAACCCACTGTATCAAATATATTTAGAGGAGATGCTATGTTAACAGGAAATCTGAACCGATCACAAGTAAAGTTTAGACTGCTCGATGTCATGATTTGGTTCTTCCTAACATCACACTGTAATAATATAATAGAGTTACATCAAGGAGGTTTATTTTAAACTCCCTGAGTAGGGAAACAATATCGAGGAAGCATCCTATGTCCGATATAAATTCCCAAACTTTCAATTAAACACTTTTCTACGGAGGGGGTGGGATTTTTGTTTAGGTTAAATTTGTCTTAATCCATTGTCAATCTATCTAAGACTATAGAAAGGCAAATAGATAAGGCTTTAACCATCCTAGGAGACCGCAGTAGGATAGATCATGCTGCTTGACCAGGGAAAGGAAGTGCTTGCTCAAGAAATGTATTAGTCCAATCAAAAGATGTCACCTCGTATATATTTTTGTTAGTTTTTAATTGTTAACCTTTTTTTTTGTGGTGAACAGAACTTGGAAGCAAATTTCTGATAAATCGTTGTTGCCCTTTAATTTTTTTGAGATTGCATTTGGTAAAAGCATTGAAGAAGGTAATATTCAGGTATGGATTTTTCATAAAACTATCTTCACCTTGGAAGTCCTTGGACCGAAGTTTCTCCTTGGACGATCACCTTCGAAGACTTCAGACACAGCTCAAGCCCTGCATTCAGAGGAGAGAGGTGCTTCCATTCGTTTTTCATATTGTCAGATACACTGAGATAAAACGTTTCAAAGCACAGACTGTTTTGTAGTTTTAGAAAAGGACGATTCAGACAGATCAATGTTACTTTAAGGTGTCTTGAAAAAAAAAAAGTTGCAGTTTTACAGCCTTTATGTCCTCTCAACAGATAACTATCATTAAGGACCAAACGTTTAGAAAGCTGATGATTTGTACAGGGCTAGAACCGCAGATATCGTAAAAGGCAGATGGGGTTGATGTTAGTTTAGTTTTACATCGTTATGAATATGGTAAAGAAGAATAAGACACACAGAATTAATGTTTAAACCATAATATATCTGGTTGGAAGGATCTGGTAATGTACATGCACCTACTGAGATTGTCTTTTATTAGTTGCTTCCTCAACAAAGGAGGTTTAGTTTAGCTTTACTTTACACAAGCTGTAGCAGAAAGTCTCAACATACTGTTCTCATCTAACGTTTATCTTTAATTGGCATTATTATTCAAAATGTTCCAGTCAGTCGAATTATATTCCTTGAAAAAATAAACAGTCTCTCCTGCTAAAGGTGAAGGCGCAGTTTCCCTCAGTTACCTGAGGAATGATTGGGTATTTTCACATTTAGCTCCATGGAGAGTAAAATAATCTATAGTACAGGATTCTCAGACCCTCAAGCCCAATGGAAAAATAACCTCAGAGTGTACTCAGATGAAAAGGCCAAAGATACCAACATACTGTCATTCAGTCTGGCACTGCAGAAAGCTGAGATCATTTTGTACACTTAAAGCACTGAGGGTTTTTTTTTATCCCCTCTGCTTTCATAGAAATTGATGAAATGTACAATAAACAGCATCACATTTCCTCAGCATTTAGCAATAGAGAAAAACACACTGAGCTAGTGCTATTACTACTGCTATACTTCTATCCACCTTGCTAGAATGATATGCGCTGGTACACATACAATTTGATAAGCAACAAACCTATTTTAAAAGAATGGACTCTTTTAACTTTGAACTGAATTTTTATAGAATATATTGAATTCCTCAAATAATATTAAGAAAATAAATACATATATCAAATACTTTCCAATTTTTGGTTTATATCTAGGAACACAAATCACCCTTTAAATATTTTTTAAAGCTTTTATTACAAAGGTGATCAATGTCCTTTTCTAAGACCCAGAAATAAAATAGGAATGTGTTCCCTTCTCTATTTTTTTTGTTTGTTTTAGGAAGAAACTGCATGAGTTATTGGCTATATCAATCAAATGTAGTATTTATTTCTCCATGGTATTATATATTATAATACACAGATAAAAGAGTTTCAGAGCCTAGACTATTTTTTTAGATTTCAAACATTAGATTAAAACATATCAACATAACCATTTTTAAAGTCACACATTAGTCACGACTAATTGAGTTAGTAGTTTTCAGCTTTATGGTCTGAGCAAGCACAGAGAAATTGTTTTCATTACGGTGTGTGATAAAAAGTAAACTCGTCTAATATGTGATTAAATCATCATCATCATCATCATCATCAAGAGTGTGAGCAAATTAGGTGAGAACAAAAAGCTGACATCCAGGAGAGACGCGTCTCATGTGACTGTGATTAAAAGAATTACCAGCATACATTATTTAAATCCGGATTATTAAAATTTAGATCGATCAATCTGCAGTAAAATAAGAGATCAAAAAGAGTCACCCTATAAAACACTTCATAATAATGGTTCATCACACACACAAAACATGTGTAATATACGGTAATGAGACATCTCAAATTCTTATAAATCGAATTTAGAGCAGATGTGTCCCTTTTACGTCCATATTTGTATGCACGCCTCCACCTTCCTTATCATATTATTCCTCTTATCCCATTTCCTTCCCACCGCTTTTTTCAATTTGGATATTAGTTTTCTTGGATATGAAATAACAGAACCTGCAGTATTTTCTGGAGTACAAGCAAATCTTACCTTAGATTAAAAGCACGATACAATTTACTAGCTCTGACAAAGGTTTGTTCTAAATACATAACAAACAACCAGTTGAAAAAATGATAAAATGAAATCTCAGACCTGTTTTGTATGCCACAAATCATTTAGGAACTTCACAGTGGAGATTTTTTTCAAGTGTATGAGAAAATCAAAATGTACATTGTCGTGTCCAGGAAACTGATATAACTATTTAAATAATGTTCTACGATTAAAAAAAAAAAAATCCTCTCCCTTACTAATGTACTGCTCATGTTTCACTGGCACAACATCTTAGAAATTTCATTTTTTGGCCCAGATTAATAATACATCATTGGTCAAGCCTTTGAGTTATCAGATGGTTTCTGGTCTTTGAGCAGAAATACAATTATTTGACTGTCCTTGAGTAAAAGCAACCTCTTCAACTGAACACATCTCGATCATTTGGTAATAAATGAGTTACTTAAGCTGTGTTCACAGTACATACATAAACTTACCTACATGTTCTAGGATATTATTCTTGAGAGTTTCTTTTGCGACCGACCTATTCCAAAAGAAAAAAAATATGATTCAGAAAGTAATTTAAAAAAACCCTGATCTCTTTATTTACAGCAGCAGCAACTAAGTGTATAAATGTCGATAACTCGCACACAAGCAACAAAAACCACGCACAAAAAAATGACTACTGCCTTTCCATAACTGCAGGGGGTGGGGGATTCACCCGCCCCGAAGTGAGCAATATGCACTGTCAAAAGCGCTTGGTTTTCTGCTAGACTGAACATTTCTCCATCATTGTAGTAGCGGTAAAGCAGCCCTGCGAGAAAGCTGTGCTGGGAAAGAGACTGGCCCCACGCCTCCTAGAAGCGACCGTACTGTGTGCGCCGCAAGCCTTCAGCCTCGGCCACCGCAGCTCACAGAACAGAGAGAGAAGTTCCCCTCCGGCCAGATATCCAGCTTCCTCCGGACCACCGGTTTCTGGACTCTGAATTCCCGCCACTCTCTCATCGGGCTCTTCTCTAACACTTCGTAACCCATACAACAAATCCTTCTCCCTCTCCTCTACATGCATGCTATTGCTGTTCTGATACTAATGCAATGTGAAATAATTGCCATCATTAGGAATACTCTAATGCTTTAGCAATAGCAAGCAAGATGGGATCATATTTTGATTTCAAACTTACACGTGAAAAAATAATCGCATTTATTCAAATAAATACGAATAAGTAAGTTGTGTTGAATGTTCGAAGCCAGCTTTCAACTTGGCTGCCCATGGGACGAGCAGAAATAGTAAAGCGCAAATTGTTAGTCCCCGTGTCTGGCTATAAACAGAACCTGACAGAGACGGAAGGAGGAGACTGAGAGGTGGTAGTGGCACGTAGGAAAGAGAGAGAAAGGCAGCCAGCTCCTTATAACATTAGGAGGGGAGGGCAGATAGGTTAAAGTGCTCCCGCCCGGCTGTCCAGACGTCCAAGGATATGATCAATATCCTTTCGACTCCTCCCTAACAAACCAATAAGAAACAATAACGGGACCTAC